>NW_016107346.1:8273289-8292038 GCF_001604975.1 Cebus imitator | reverse complement strand
AAATAAATAAATAAATAAATAAGAATGCTGAAATGCTTTGTCTAGTGTGAATACAGCATCAAGGACAATCAGAGGTGGCCCAACCTTGTGGGCAAGAAGGTGGCTCTCTGGGGCACCAAATGCATGATGAGCTAATGACTCTTGCTGAGAAAAATAACAAGATTGGTCATCCCCACAGGGGAGGGATGTGGCCAGGCTGAGTTGGCCAGGCCAACTCTGCCATGCTTCCTGGATTGTTAGAATTCACCACACTTTTCAACATTTTATGATCATTTCTCTGGTGACACCTTCATTCTCTCCCAGGTTTCCATGATTTCACATTTGCTGCTCAGCAAAGTTCACTCCTTTCCTGGAATAGTTATGGAACTGACAGTTGAAGGATGCCGCATCATAGATTACCAGGATGCTGTCTAATACATCCTGAAAATTTGCAAAACTATTCGTTTTTATAGTAATTTAATAAACTGAATTCCTTAAAAACCCAGGATCTTTCTATTGTGTTTATATTATTGCTCCCTTGAGAAACTTACATGATCTTACTCTCATGGGGGAATTACGTAGGATTACTTCAGTAGGAGTTCCTACATCATTACAGGTAGAACAAATCCCTCTCCGAGGAGAAATCAGTTCTACAGCACAGTTTTCTCAACTTCTAGTGGAAGTGTTCTTAACTTTATAGTTGTAAAAAATGTTTATGTTGTTAGCTGATAGTTGTCAATGAGCATTTATTATTTTGAAAGACTCTTAAGAGTTTTCTACATTTGGTCAGGACACCCTGTGGCTTTTGCCTAGTCAACAAATTGGTATGCATCCTCGAAGGCCTGAATAGATACACAACCTCAATATCATGACCATCAAAGATGCTGCTTACAGCATTAATGGCGTCCTCAAGTATAACTGGTAGACCTCAAGTATAACTGTTGTATACTTTTGTTTCACTGGCAGGGCTTAGCGATCCATTTGTTCATGTTATATTTCTTCTCCTGCTAGGATGTGTAATTCAATTTCTTTAGTGGTTACAGGACTAGTCCAGTTTTCTACTTCTTGAATCTGATTTTTTAAGTAACATTTTTCTGAAAATGTATTTTTTTCCAAATTTTCAAATGTATTGGCAAAAATTGTTAATAATATCTTTTTATCTTTCAAGCATTCACAACATCTATAGTGACTGATGGCTCTTTTTTCAACCTGATATCATCATAAATGTGCCTCTTCTTTTTTCCTTGATCAATTGCACCAGAAGTTTATCAATTTTAATTGCTTTAAAAAAGTTTAGCTTTGTTAATTCTACTGAATTTTTATTTTATATTGTATTAATTTCTGTTCTTATCTTTATTCCTTCCTTCCTACTTTCTTCAGGTTTACTTCGCTATTTTCTTAAACTTCTTGAGATGAACACTTGGTTTACTACTTTTTAGACTTTCCTGTTTTAATAATATAATATTTAAGGCAATGCATGTCCCTCTAAGTCTGTTTTAGCTGCATATACATGTTTTAAAATATAGTATTTTCATTATTGTTTGGTCAAAAATATTTTCTAATTTCTACTGTGATACTTCTTAGACTTATGGGTTATTTAGGAAAGTAAGTCTTCATTTCCAAGCAGTTGAGGATTTTCAATCTGTTATTGATTTCTAGCTTAATTGCACTGTGGTCCAATAACATACTCTGAAAGATTTGAACGCATTCAAATCTGTTGATACTTGCTTTATGGCTTACCATATGAACAATTTTTTAAAATGTTCCTGGTGTGCTTGAAAATAATGCATTTTCATCAATGTTCAATATATGTCAATTAGAACAAGACCTTTTTTAAAAAAATTGTGTTGTCCAAGTACTTTATACCTTTACTGATTTTTAAAATGTTTGTTGTATCAATTACTGAGAGAGATGTGTTAAAAATAACCCACTCTGATTATAGATTTTTTAATTTATCTTTAGTTGTCAATTTCTACTTTACAACTTTATTTGTTGGAGAGGTTGCTTTCCAGCAAAAACCAGAAAGCCTGCTAGACAAATTCTAAAAGAGCAGTAATACAACTTTCTATAACATGCTAATGAATAGAAATGTAAAATTATTATCTTGCTGGGGAACTGAATCTTTTGTGGAATGGCCCTCTTTATGTCTAGTTATATTTTTTGTCTTACATTTCATTTTGACTGCTATTAGTACAGGTTTATCATATCAAATCTGAAAATCTGAAATGCTCCAAAATCTGAAACTTTTTGAGCACCCACATGATGCTTAAAGGAAATGCTCACTGGAGAATTTCAGACTTTGGATTTTCAAATCTGAGACTTTCAACTGGGAAGTATAATGCATGTATTCAAAAATCTGAAATCCAAAACACTCCTGATCCAAGCATTTTGGATAAGGGATACTCAACCTGGATAGCTACACCATCTTCCTTTACCCAGTGTTCACAAGGTGTAGGTTTTTGTGCCCTATTACTATCCTTACTTTTCTGAACCTTTATAGTTAAGATTAATATATTTAGAGTTTTGGAATTTAATCTGATCATCTTTAACTCTTAACTGGAACAATTAATGTAATTAACTAGTCCACTTACATGCTCTGTAATTATTGATATATTAATAAAAACAAGTCTATCATCTTAGGGGTGTTTTAATTGTTCTTTAAAAAAATCATTCAATTTCTTCCATTGCTAGTTTATAAACCTCACCTTTTGCTTCTGTACTTTCAGTGGTTACCCTAGAAATTATATTACACTTTTGATTACAGGACAATACAAGGACCTTAGAATACTTTAATTCCATTTTTATACCCTATTGTTTTAATTCTGATTGTTAAAAAAAAACCCAAAGTTATTTCATGTTCACATAGATGTATCCACTTGTTTTCTTTATTCTTCATTCCTTCTCATATTCCAGATTGTCCCTTAGGAAGATTTTCCTTTGGCCTGAGGGTGCATTTGTGTGGAATCTGTTTTACTGAGGGCTTACTGGGACCAGCCCAGTTTTTGTTTGTCCGAAATGCCTATTTGTCCATCACTCTTGAAATATATTTTTCCTAAGTATAACATTCTATTAGGTTGGTGCAAAAGTAATGCATCTCTTGCCATGACATTTAATGGCAAAAATGGCAATTACTTTTGCACCAACATAATAGTTCAGCAGTTACTTTTCCCAAGGATATTTAGGCTATTGTTTCCCTGTTCTGTGGCTTCCATTGTGTTGAGAAGTCAGGCATTAAATACTTTTTTGCTCTTTTCCAGGTAATCTGTCTCTTTCTCTCAGACTCATAAGATTATTTATCCTCTGGTTTTCTGCAGTTTTATTTCGTATGGATTTTCTTTGATTTATCCTTCTTGGGATTCATTGGGTTTCTTAAACCTATGAGTTGGGTCATCTTTCTGATAAAATCCAGAAAATTCTCAGCCCTTCTCTCCTCTCCTGAGACTGTGCTCAAATGGATGTTACATCCTTTCACTTACCCTCTATGCCCCTTGTTCTCTTTTCTGTATTTTCCATCCTTTTGCCATTCTATGGTACGTTTTGTATAATTTCTTGTGATCGATCTTAATCTGATATAGTCTGCTATTATATCCAAGCATTTTAATTATTACATTTATTTTAAATAAATTTAATTTAAAATAAAATTTTAATTATTGCATTTATTTCTAAAAAATCCTTTGTTTTTCAAATCTGCCATATCTTGTAAAAACACTTATTGTTAAAATTACACACAGTAAAATTCATTCTTTTTGGTGTACATAGAGTTGTATAATTATCACTGCAATCAAGATACAGAACTGTCCTCATGCTGCCCTTTTGTAGTCCAACCTTCTCCAATATCATTAACCCCGGGCAACCACTTATAACTTCTCTGTTTCTATAGTTTTGCCTTTTCTAGAATGTCATATAGGTTAAGTCACACAGTACGTCCCCTTTTCATTCTGGCTTCTTTCATTCAGCACAACACATTAGAGATTCACTCATGTTATACCAATCAATAGTTTGTTCCTTTCTGTTGTTGAGATTGTGTGGATATACCAGTGTGTTGAACCATTTTAACCTGAACCCATTTCAATCTGGGTTCTTTTCAGTTTTTAGCAATTATAAATAAAGTTGCTATAGTTTGTGTGTATGTGTGTGTGCGTGTGTAAACCTAAGTTTTTACTGCCAAGTAAATACCTAGGATTTGGATTGCTGAGTCATAGGCTAAGCGTATGTTTAACTTCACAAGAAGCTGCCAAAATGTTTTTCCAAAGTGGCTGTACCATTTTGGATTCCTCCCTTCAATGCACACTGACCGGCTCCTGTTGTTATGATGGTTTTCTCCAGACATTTAATAGGTGGGTCATGGTATTTCATTGTAGTTTTACTTTGCATTACCTAATGATTATAAATATTGAGCATTTCTTCATGTGCTTATTTTCCATCTGTACATCTTCTTAGGTAAAGCATCATTTAAAATTTGATGTTCATTTTGTAACTGGGTTATTTGTTTTCCTATTTTTTCTAAATACATGATGTAAGTCTTTAATCAAGTGTGGACTTAAGTCCGGGATGTAAGTCCTTTATCAAGTGTGATTTATAAATATTTTCTCCTGGTCTGTGACTTGTCTTTTCATTTTCTTAAAAGTGTATTTCACACAACATATATGTATATATATACATATATATATATTTATATATATATATTTTTTAAGACGAGGTTTCGCCATGTTGGTTGGGCTGGTCTTGAACTCCTGACCTCAGGTGATCTGCCCGCCTTGGTCTCCAAAGTGCTTGGATTACAGGCGTGAGCCATCACACAACATATTTTAAAGTTTTGATGAAGTCCAATTTATAAATTTTTTCCTTTTATGGATTCAGGTATCATATCTAAGAACCCTTGCCTAATCCTGGGTCATAAATATCTTCTCCTATGCTTTCTTTTAAACATGTTAGAGTTTTACATTTAAGTTTATGACACACTTTGAGTTTTTTGTATAATCTGTGAGGTATATTTACATGTGAATGTCCAATTGTTCCAGCACCATTTGTTGAAATACTAAACTTTCTCCAATGAATTGCCTTTACAGTTTTGTCAAAATCAGTTAACCATATTTGTATGGGTCTGTTTGAACTCTATTCCCTTCTGTCTCTGTGCATCTGTCCTTTTGCCAATACCATACTGTCTTGATTACTGCAGCTTTATAGTAACTCTTAAAAACAGGTAGTACGAAACTTTCAATTTTACTCTTTTTCAAAATTGTTTTATCTATTCTAGTTCTTTGCTTTTTCACACAGATTTTCAAATCAGCTTGCCAATATCTGCAAAAAGTCCTGCTGGGATTTTGACTGCTTCATCTTTATGCCTCCTCCTCCCCATTTCTGAGGGTTATTTCAAAAAAATCATCCCAGACACTATTATTATTAATCTATAGGAACTTGGCTTTTCCTAAAGGAAAAAAATCTCTGACTCTTCATGAAAATCAAACAAATTATTACTTGTCAGTATTCCTGCTACAGAATATTGAGCTAATTGTAGGTCTGCCTTCCATAACTGACTTTTAAAGAGTGTACTGTAACTACATATACTAACACACAATTTTGTAGCTCAGTTTGGGGAGAACTGACAGCAACACTGAGTCCTCCAATCTATAAACATACTATCTCTCCTCATGTAGTTAGGTCTTTGCTAATTTCTTTAAACAATTATTAGTATTTTCCAGAATGTGGATCCTGCATATATTTTACTAAATAGACGCCTAAATATTTCAATTTTTTGGTACTTTTAAAATTTCCATTTTTCAATCATTCATTGTTGGCATACAGAAATCCAATTGATTCTAAATATATTGACCTGTATCTTGCAATCTTGCTATATTTGTGTAAGAGTTCTGAGTGCTTTTTTGTGTATGTTGTCCCCATAATCATGTCATCTGTAAATAGAGACAGTTTTATTTCTTTCTTCCATCTGTCTGCCTTTTATTCCTTTCTCTTGCTTTATTGCACTGGCCGGGTGATACGGCACTTTTTTATAGTTCCCTGGAATTTCCAGATATTTTAAAACATTTTTATGATCTTCAAACATAGCATGCATGGTTGTTGTATAGGAAGTATTTGGTGATTCTGATATTTATGCCTTCATGTGTCTGTTTCTTGTGTCTGTCTGCATGTGTGCATGGCGTTCTCCTTGTGTGCATACCTACGTACACAGTTCCCCTTTTCATAAGGACACCGTCATATTGGAATAGGAGCCCACCCTACTCCAGTATGATCTCATCTTAATGAATCACATCTGCAAGAACTCAGCCTTCAAATAAAGCCACATTTGGAGATACTGGAGACTTCACATATGAATTTGGTGGGAGCACAATTCAACCAATGGCATGTTGGTTCTCATTCATAATATCCTGTTGCCTTAGATGCCTGATGATCACTGACTAGATGCTTGTCATGATACTGAAAATATCATTTTCTGAAATAATTTGAAGTCTAAATGGAAGGCGCCTTCCTTTAGTGAATATTATTTGCTTCTGCAAAGTACCTGGGTTTACATCTAGTGCAGAAGCAATATTAATCAAGTTCAAGGGTTGAGGTTCTCTGAATTACCCAAATGATGCAAACTCAAGCTACAAATCTACACAAGGATTGGTTTACCCCTAGTTCACACCTGCTCAGATTTTGCAACTCCTTGGCTCCCCTTTATTGCAGAGAGTGTCTTCTATGAGACAGTCTACCTTATACAGGCCTTGTACTTCGATAATTGACCCTCCTCACTCTCACCTTCCAACCCATGAAGACATGAAAATTTCCAGGATTGATAATTTCCAAGACCAGTAAATGATCTAAGGTCAAAAGTGGCTTTTAGACTCTGTTGTCTCCCCAGGTTACCATTTTCCTTTCCTTTTTTCTTTTTTTTTTTTTTTTTCCTGAGAAACCAAGTATTCATTCCAAGCAACTCAGATGGGGAACTAGGATTGACAAGCAGTGGGAAAATAACATTTACAAAAATTTACTTTCATATTAATTTTTTTTTCCTGAGGCAGGGTCTTCCTTGTTGCCCAGGCTGGAGTATAGCAGTGTAATCACGGCCCACTGTAGCATTAACCTCCTGGGACTACAGGTTTGTGCCACCATATCCAGCTAATTTTAAAAATTTTTTGTAGAGACAGGGTCTCACTATGCCCAAACCGTTCTTGAACTCCTGGGCTCAAGTAATCTTCTACCTTGGACTCCCAGAGTGCTGGGATTACAGTGGGAGCCACTGTGCCTGGCCCATTTTTGTTTCAATTCTGGTCTTTATTATTTCTTACTATGAAAAACATTTTAAAGAATATTCTTATCTAGAATTTTAAATTTTCAGTGGAAGAGGGTTGGTCTAAATAACTTAAGCTCACTATTTGAAAAAAGAAAACTTAGTCTCTTTTCTTCAGTAACCTCTGTATGTATTCAGAGCTAGCATTTAAGGAGGTTATTTCGGGCTGATGAAATATTTATTCAAACATTTCTTGTTTAAAATAAGTAATAAACAGTGTCCCATAATATGAGAAAATTTGAAACTCCATTTTTTTCAGGGCTCATCTAAAAACCCTCATTTTAAATTGGGATTTATTTGGTATCCATTGAAATGTGACAGAGGAAAAAATGATTCTAACATGAAATAATAAGAAAAAAATCTATCCATAATATTTGAAATGGAGTCTTTACTGAAATTAGAATCCGAACCTAGTGGCTAGCAGCTAGGATTTAATATTATTGGGAACTGTTTCTCCTGAACTATATCAAAGACAATCACTACTAGCATTTTGAATGTAAATAAGAGAGAGATGGAGACTGTGGTCACCAAAATAAGGGGAGGCTATGAATGGCTAACCTAGGTAAAAAGCACATTGTGGGGAGATTAATTTTTAATGTCAATTTTACAACTCTATCAGGACATAAATAGCAATATGTGGATAACAGTAAACCAATCGCATAACTGGAGAACTCTTAGAATGTCTTATGAGATGATGATTTATGGCCTAGAATTTAGCTCAGCAGAAAACATACTAAAGGTCTCCTTCAGAATAAAAGTCATAAAAGAGAGGGATCAAAGGCTCTCTCTTGATGTAATTATTTTTCTTACAGACGATCAGGCTGTCAGGTACTTTGCTCAGCCTCCTACAGATTTCTTTGGATCTTCTTAGACGGTAAATGAATCCATTTAGTGCCTCTTCCTTTGCATTCAAGTCAACCAAACATGGGGACTGGTTACCTCCAGGAAGGAGGAAAATGAACCGGAAAGTCCCTGTGCTTGACAGAGAAGCAGAGGAACTCTGTCCTGAACAGCTTTAAATAATGTGTCTGTGCTCTCAGTCACAGTGTGGAGGGCCTAAGGGTATCTGACCACACTGGGAACTGAACCCCCACTTTTCATACAGAGAGCCCCAAAGGTCTGCCTCCGTCAGCCCCTCTCCCTGCCCCACAACAAAGCAAGTATCCTCCCCAGAGCAGAGGAAGCAGGGCCTTACCTGTACTGTCCTCCCCAAGGCCTTCTGCAGCCTCCCGAAGTTTAATGTCCATCACCCTTGTGGAAATCATGTCGAGCTCCCTGAAATTAGATGGAAATTCACGCTAAAGGAACGTGGTTAGTAGAAGTTACCAATGAGCGAAATGGTGTTGGTGACTGCATTTGCCATGATCTGGCCTGCATACACCCCAGCAAAGACAGTCCAGGGCAGAGTGCAGCACAGTACAGGCCAAAACCATGTCCACAGCCACAAGATCGGTAACAGCACAAGCGTTTAATCACTGACTGGGGTGATTTAATGGAAAACAGATCACTGAAACAAATGCTTCACTAATTTACGCAATGTAGATTAGTTTCTTTCAAAAAGGTTTTTCTCAAATTATAAGAAATGATTTTTTCTCTTGTTTACTACAGGAAGTTTGGAAAATAGAATGAAAATCACCCACAATCCAACCAACCAAGGATAACCACAGTTAATGTTTCCATTTCCTTCCAGTCATTTTTTATGCAAATATTTTGTCCACATGCACACACATATCATATTAGAAAGCTTGACTGCCTGATTTTCTTACTTATACCACATTATTAAAATTCTTCATGTGTTATTTTAATGGCTACCTAATATTTTGATATATGCTATAACATCATTTATTTACATTGAGTTTCTTTTTTGAATGCAATGAAAAATTTAAAACAGATACAAAAATATGAAGAACATAAAATGAACTCAACATATGGCTACTCTTGCTTCATCCTTATACCCACACTTCATCCCACTCCTATGCCGTGATTTCTAAGCAAATCATCCCAGACACGATGATCATTTCATCCATGTAAATTCAGCTGCTTCCTGAATTTAAAAAATCCCTCATACTTTATAGAAATCAAATACATGATTACTGGCCAATATTCCTGCTACAGAATACTGAACTAATGGTGTCCCTGCCTTCCATAACTGACTCCATAGTTACAGTGTGCTCTAACTCCACAGGCTGTCACAACATTTATTTAGAAAGCTATTTCTTACTGCTAGGTACGATGAATCCTCAATCCCCCTTAAAAACGGGGGCTTGAATATCTAACCAATTCATATTAGCACTTGTACACGGCATGGAATGGGAAGTGATGGGGGAAATGCAAAGAAAATATGAACAGAGAAAAAGAGTCGTGGGTCTGTGCCTGAGTTGGCTCTAATATTTAGATTTCTTCCAATGTTCATCCTCCCTACCAGCCAAACCCTTAAAAGCTGAACAAAGTTTCACCAGCTCTGGCACTAATGTTCATACAATTTGGCTTGAAAAAAATGTCTAGTCTTTTGTCAGCTCTGCCGAAAACGCTTGGAACCTCACCAAATTTGACTGATGATCATGCTATCATTATATACAAAATGAGCGTTGGACAGAAACAGTAGTTTTCAAATCCATTACCACTGTTTTAGGCTTCAAAGAACAGCCTTGCTTTCATTATCTGTGTTCACTGTCAAAGTAACAAACAGTGCTATTAAACAGCAAAATGATAATAGTTCTAGGCTGGTGGCCCAACCCAAAGGCCCAGGTGTTCCAAAGGTCACCCTCTCAATCCCCCTACCCTCCAATATGTAAGTCAGTCAGCAACCCTCTGATCCCCAAGTGTCCTTTAAAGGAGGTAGCTACCAGAGTATTCAATGGAGAAGGAAAACATAAGGTGTAAAGGGAAGAGTGAAGATGGTGAGAGTGGCCTCAAATTTGCCATTTGTTCCCCTAGGTGCCATCTCCTGAGGCTGCCACTGAGCTCTAACTCAGTGCAAGAGTTTTCCCTTGCCTGAATTTGGAGGTAACTATGACAACTGCAAATTCCTCAAGCATGCAAGTATCATCAGAATTATCTCATTGAATCCCAGGAACCCTTAGTATTCCCATTTTGGAGATGAGAACATTTTTAGCTCACTGCAGCCTAACTTCCTGCACTCAAGAGATTCTCCTGCCTTAGCCCCTAAATAGCTGGGACCACAGGCCTGCACCACCATACTCGGCTAACTTTTGTAGAGACGGGATTTTGCCATGTTGGCCAGGCTGGTCTTGAACTCCTGAGCTCAAGCAATCTGCTTACTTCAGCCTCCCAAAGTGCTTGGGATTACAGGTGTGAGCCACTGCACCTAGCAGAGAACATTTCTAATATTAGGTGGTTTATCCTTGCCCAAGGTAGCAGAACAGACATGGCGTCTATGCTCAAGCTGACTGTGCACCCAGAACGGGCGGGTGCTTCTGAGGCACTGGGATGCAGTGACGGATGAGATCTATGTGGTTCCTGCCTCTTGCAGGTGCTGACCAGTGAAGGGGAGAGTCCTGAGTTGTCCCAAGTGGGGCTCAAGGGAAGCTGGAGAATCCAAAGGACAGGATCTCCTACTGAAATGGCTCTGCCTGCCAAGAAGCCCTGCCCAGGGTCAGGCCAGAACTCAGACGCTGGAGGAGCCCTGAGAGATCATGCACTGGGTCTGGTGGGGTGTCTTCATCTGGGGAAAGGAACTGGAGGTTACTGTGATGTGTCACCTAACTGGAAAAGGATGAACACTCTGGAGAAACCATGATGTTATACAAAACATCCGGGTAGTGTGGACACCTGGCAAATGAAAAGTGTCCTTTTTGGGAAGAACAAGGCGTGTGCCAGAGGTGTGTGTGAGAGTGTGCATGAGCCCTGTGGGTGGGTATGCAGGGGGCACCCCCCCTGCCAAGCCTGGATCAGTCCACAGGCTCAGGCTTGCTTCTCCCTGGGTTGAAGGACGTGGCTCTGAGAAAGCTGCACGGGGCAGAGGGTTCAGGTGCAGATGTAGGTGGAGGGCAGGGGGGATGGGAGGTGATCCGGTCTCACCTGCATAGGTCCTTCCACCCTACGTCCAGCCAGAAGATGCAGACAGCACTCCCAGACCGCCAAGACCACCAAGACTGCCAGTGGACTCACACAACGAGGCGAAGTTTGCTTACCGACAAAGGAACAACAAATGGAGCTCGTGTCACATGGAAGGTTTCAGAACCTACTCATGTTTTACGTCCCAAGCATCTTCATACTGATAACAGCATAACATGGGTTGGAGGAAAGAGACAAAGACTTGGATGTCAGGCAGTCCTGAGGTGGCATCCTTACCCCGCCACCTACCAGTGCGAGGCCTCAGTCTCCTCATATGCAAAAGAAGGATAATAATACTATAATCAAATGAGACCAGGACACAGCATGCAGCATACACGACCTGAGCCCTGCTGTCGGTTTCTGCAGGCTGCTCCTCACTGCCGTGGGCTACTGTTTATGCACAAAGGCTTCCAGAGCACACGTGCCCGGCACGCCCTGGCAGCAGGTAAACGCCGGTCTTCCAAGCGAATGGCTCACCTCAAAGTCGCCATTGTCAGTCACGGGACAAACACCCATTTTTCCCAGCTGACCCCTGTGCTTCCTGATTCCTACCACCCGATGCGCTCAAACCACTGCCAGGTAACTGATGAAAACATGTTCAGGGTCGCGGAGGAATGTCTGTCCTGAGACCACAGGTTGCACAGGTGGAGAACTGTTTACTTCACGAGGACATTCCAGGTGCAAACACCCCACAGCTGTGACCATGGAACGTCATCTCTGCGGGGCCAAGTGACTTACCTTTCTGAACATGTGTTCCCATACCCCCGGTAAAGTTCAAGGAAACGCCAGGAGTAAAACCAGAGTTAGAAAGGCAGTGTGGCAAGTACCCAGTCTCTCCCAGGCCTCCTTTTGCTTCTCACACGAAGACAGTGCTTCTCACTGAAACTCCAAGATCAAGTCAGGCCACCTCAGTGTCCCCTCACCAGCGTCTGCCCTCCACCCTTCCACTCCTGTAGTTGGAACAAAAAACGTTAAACCTAGTCAGTCAGCCTTAGTCCTCATCGCCCACCTTCCTGTACCTCGGAAGGCTGTTGAACCTTGCCTGTGTCCTGCTCTTAGCTCCTCCAGACTTCATCTTAATGCTGCTCAGACACGAGCAAAAGCACTCAGTAGCTTCAAGTAGCCCTCTCCTTCATCTCTGCCCTAAGTAAGCTGGCCACTGAGCTCCAAGTCAAAGAAAACTTACTCTTTAAACTAAATCTATACCAACCGGGGTTCTTCAGGGGTTCTAATGAACTCACAAGAGTGCTGAGCTTCCAGCCCCTGCTGCAGGGCACAGCACTTGTCAGTGTGTATCCCGGCACCCACAGAATCCAGGGGAGTCCTGCATCTAAAAAAGACCCCGTAATGTGGGGGCTACCACACGCCCTCTCCCTCCACCCTAATGACCACAGGCTCCTTCCCAGCTTATAGGAGGGTTCCATCATTAGTCTCAGCTTCTGTTGAAATATACAAAAGTTAATTCACATAAAGAATGAGAATAGATTTTAATATGGTATTTTAAAGGTTTCAATCCATTATATTTACCTATATAATGCAAAGAAAAATATCTGTCCCTGACTCCATACATCTGAGCATATAATTATGCATAAAAGCTTTAGTGTTCACCCTACAGATCCCCTAATCCCACACCACCTTCCAGGCTGTTTAGACCCCTGTGGATTCTTTCCTAGCTCCCAGTACCTTTCTTTCACATTGCTTACCAAGGTTGTCATCAATAACTTGTTTGGGAGGTGTCTGCTTAGCATTCCTTCCTCCCAAGGCTGTGGGTTTTGAGGGGTGAGAGCTATGCGTATTATATTCACTGCTCTTTTACCAGTACCCAGGACAGTGCCCAATCAAAGGAGTGAACCCAGCACACAAACAAGATAACTGACAAACTAGAGAAGGTTCTGGGGGTATTAGAATCCTTTGAGATCTTCGAATATCAATTCATGTAACCTCAGAGAGCTACAGAAAGACCTAGAGAGAGTAACTCTTGGTTCACTTTTCCCTTATCAGTTTGAGGAGGTGATTTAATCTACCAGAAGTCAGCCTTAGGGAAGATAGGAAAACACCCACCTTTATTCAGTGTCTTTCCACCTCCCTTTCCAACAGTGCTCTCCTTCACTTTCTTCCCATGGCAGGGTTCTGCCATCTACCCTGCATCACCTTCTCCAGGGTCTCTGTACCCACCAACTTTCAGGTCAGTATCAGCAGTGATGTCCTCTCAGAGGTAACTATTTTAAGTATAAAACTGCAATGAAAGAAAATAACTCCCAACATAGATACTAAACTCCAGAAAAATATCCTTCGAATTTCAAGGTATGTTAGACTTCCAAATGGTAGAGTAGCTTATACCACAGTAAAACTTTCCACTGATGATACGTATGAACTGTGGAGAAAATATTAAAAACAATCATTTGAAGGCAGTAATGAGTAACCAAAAGCAGAAATTAAAGTAGAATCAACTTTTTTTCTTTTTTATTATTTTTTAGTTTTTTTATTTTTGGAATCAACACTTAAAAGAAGGGAATTGCAATAGGAGTGATTTATGTGTGTAGGGCTTTTATCCTGGAAAAGCTCTCAGGTATGTGTGTTGTGGAGTGATTGGAGCTCAAATAGAAAGCTGTTAATCTCATTGGCTTAATGAATCCAAGAATGGAATTTAGGGCTGCCAGAGCAGACGAAAACTGAGGGAGAATATCTCTGGAAGGAAAGAACTTCAGAGAGAGGAGCACCGAAATCCACGTCAACTCTTTCCTAATTCTTGGCTCCACTCCCCTGAATTCTCACATACTGGGGAGACTCCAAGGAACCAGGCAGAAGGTAACAGCTATGAGGCAGGGGGGAATGAACTAAAATTTTTCTACTGCTTATTGCAGGAGAGACGGAGTTCACATTTTGAGCCCAGCCAAGGTAACAAACAGCCTGCCAGAACAAAATCAATAATCTTCAGGAGAACATAACAGATTCCAGATTTCCTATGAAATATCATTTATAATGTCTACCATATAATCGAAATTTACAAACATGTAAAGAAGTAGGAAAATATGACCCATAGTCATGATTAAAAAAAAACAAAAAACACCTAAGAGAATAATCCTGAGTGGCCAAAATGCTTCAATAGCAGACAAAGACTTTAAAGAAGCTACTAGATATATGTTTGGGGACTTAAAACAAAAAATGTAGCCATCATGAATAAAAAGATTAAGAATTTCAAATTAGTAACAGAATATAAAGAAGAAACAAAGGGAAATCATCAAGATGAAAACTAATTTCTAAAATAAAATATTTATTAAATGGCTTAACAGCAGATTGAAGACATCAAAAGAAAGGATCAATCAAACTGAAGAGAGATCAATAGAAATGATCCAATCTGAAGAACAGAGAGAAAAAAGACTGAGAAAAGAATGAACATGAACACAGCCTCAGTGATCAGTGGTACAGTGTTGATTGGTCTAACCTATATTTAATTGAGTCCCAGAAGCAGGGAGTAGGGGGAGTGAGATGAAGCAGAAGAGAGAAAGAGGGAAAAGGAGAGAGAAGAAGAGAGAAGGAGAGAGAAGGGGAGGGTGGGAAAGAGAGAGAGAGAGAGAGGAGGAGAGCAGAGGAGAGTGAGGAGAGGAGATGAGAGGAGAGGCAGAAAAAATATTTGAAGAACTTATAAATAAAAATTTCTTCAAAATGGTGGAAAAGATAATGCTACAGATCTGAGAATCTTAGCAAACTCCAAGAATCACAACAAGGCACATCACAGACCTCAGAGAAGTGTGGGACACAGCACAGTGTAGTAAAACCAAAGACGACGAGGAAATCTTGACAATGGCCAGAGAAAAATGACACATCATAAACAGGCAACCAACAATGTAAATGACCAACAATGGATAAGAAAAGGCAACAGAATAGCCTCTTTCAAGTTCTGATAGAAAACAAAGAATCCAATGTTCTATGTCCAGAAAAATTATTCTTCAATAATGAAGGCAAAATGTAGACATTTTTAGATAAGTGAAAGGCGCAAGAATCTGTTTCCAGCGGATATGTACTACAGGAAATGCAGGAAAAAAAATGTTCTTTAGGACAAAAAAAAAAAAAAATGATACCAGATTGAAACTGAAAGCTGTAGAAAGAATGAAGCACAATGGATATGGTAAATATATGGGTAAATATTAAAAAATACATGTTTTTCTTCTCTAAATGTATTTGAATGCATATAACAATTTAAAAACTATTATGAATTTACAATGTAAGTAGATGTAATATGTGACTATAATATAAAGGTGGATTTGTATACATGACTAGCCTATCATGAGGTTCTGGTGCTTTACAGGAAGTGGTACAAGATTAACTCTAAGCAGACAGTGACAACTTCAGAATTAAAACTGTGATCCCTAGAGCAAATACCAAAAAATTTAATGCAAGGAAGTTTAACTAAAAAGCTAAAATAAGATTTATAATGAAACACCCCAAAATTCAATTAACCCTAAAGAAGGCAGAATACTAAGAACAGAGAAACAAAAACAAAACCAGATGGGATACATTAAAAAGTAGAAAAATGATAAATAATATATATATATATAAAGCTTCTAAAAATCATCAGAATCTATCTTCTTGACCTTGGAATAACCAAAGATGTCTTAGACATGCCTAAAAAACCATTTAAAAATGTATAGTTTGCATTTCATCAAAATGAAATAATTCTGCTCATCAAAAGATAGTGTTAGAAAAATGAATAGGTAAGTGACTGGCAGAGAGAAAATATTTGTAAAAAAAAAACAAAAAAACACTTGTATCTAGCATGTATAAAGAATCTGTAGAACCCAATAAATGAAAAGCAAACAATTTCCTGCCTTAAACTTGGGCAAATGATTCGAAAAATATGCAAATGACCAATAAGGAAATGTCACATGAAAAAGAACATAATTAAAGAAACATCAGACAAATCCAAATGAGAGATTTTCTGTAGAATAACTCTCTAGCAGTATTAAAAACATGTCAAGGACAGGAGAAAGGCCAAGAAACTATTTCAGAGT
The DNA here is from genome assembly GCF_001604975.1 of Cebus imitator. Taxonomy (NCBI): domain Eukaryota; kingdom Metazoa; phylum Chordata; class Mammalia; order Primates; family Cebidae; genus Cebus; species Cebus imitator. Next base: position 8,275,679 of record NW_016107346.1, on the reverse strand, counting down.
AGAGGCAATATATGATCCAGGACTGATGAATGAGGAAGTGCTATAAAAGCCATTATTGGGACAAATGACAAAAGTTGCATATGGACTGTGGATTACGTAATAACATCATATCAATTTAAAATTTGCTGATTTTGATCATTGTAACTATGGTTATTTAAAAGAATGTTCTTGCTCTTTGGAAGTACATATGTGATTTTTCCAGCTTACTAACAGATGGTCCAAAAAATGATATAAACATACAGATATTTAAATATATAAAAAATAAGGATATATCAAATGAGGCAAAATGTGAAAAATTCATTAATCTGACTAAAAATTATATGATAAATTCCTTCTACTATGTAACTTTTCTGTAAATTTGATATTCTATCAAAAAAAAAGTTATACAAAGATTATAAAAAAAAAAAAAAAAAAAGAGAGAGAGAGAGAAGCAGTAATTTCAGAATGATAGTGTGAAGAACTTGGTGAAAAGTCTTGACTCACACACAGGAATAAAAAGTAGGCAATAGAAACTGCTTTTAGGAGGGCACAGGTGTTGAACTCCTCAGACAAAGCCTTCAAAGCAACTATTATACATGTGCTCAAAGAAATAAACAAAGACGTGCTTGAAGAGTTAAAAGAAGGGAGGACTACAAGCATATCAAATTGAGATTATTAAAATAGAGTTAGAAACTATAAAAATAAACAAACTGAAATTCTTGAATTGAAAAGTACAATAAGTGAAATGAAAAAAATCACTGAAGAGGCTCAACAGGAGATTTGAGTTGGCACAATAAAAAAACTCAGCAAATTTAAAAATAGATCAATAGAGAGTATGTATTTTGAAGGAAAAAAATAAACAGAGCCTTAGAAAAATTCAAAACAACATTAAATATACCAATATTCAGAATGGGAGTCCCAAAGGAGAAGAGAGAGAAAAATGTAGAAAAATGATTATCTGAAAAAATAGCCAAAAACTTCCCAAATTTGAAGATAAACAATACTCTACATATCCAAGTAGCTAAAAAAATCTTCAAGTAAGATAAACACAGAGATCTGCTCCCAGACACAGAGGAAAAATGTGAAAGCTAAAGTGAAGAGAAAAACTTGAAAGCAGCAAGAGAAAAAAATGACTTATCACATAGATGAAAACCATCATGAAATTTATAGCTAATTTCTTATCAGAAACAATGGAGGCCAGAAGGCAGTAGGGTGACATATTCAAAGTACCAAAAGAAAAAAATTGTCAACCAAGAATTCTGTATCCAACAAAGCTATCTTTCAAAAATGAAGATGAACTAGAGATATTCAAGATAAACAAAAACTGAGATGATTTCTTGCTAGCAGACACTTCTTACAATAAATATTAAAGGAAGTTCTTCTGGCCAAAATCAACACCAAGCAGTAACTTGAATCAACACAAAAAAATCAGTAGCATCAATAAAGGTAATTTTTTAAGGAATTATGAAACACTGTATAGTTGAATATTTCTTTCATTTTTTCTTATAGCTGATTAGAAAAGCAATTGCATAAGATGGTATTAAAAACTGCATTGTTGGCACCATAACATATAGCAATGTAGTATATTCTACAATAACAACAAAAAGGAGGAGGGTAGAAATGAAGTTTTTGTAAATTTCTAAAACTTCATATTTTCCTGATGCCTCAACATCCTCACAAATAGGCTGTGACCATCATGCCCAAACAATGAGGTGCACCAGTGTGAGAAGGCTGGTCCCTGCAACAAGTTTCCCTTCTTGTCCCCTGACTATGACCTAGCAACACATTCAAATGGACCAGTAAGATAAAAGCACTTGTCCAGGGGTCCACACTATTAACGTCCTACCTGCTCTGTTGAGTCCGCTCCCTAGGAGCACCTCCAATATGATTCCATGCATGGTGGCATACCATGCCTTCTTCTCTAGGACCTGTGAGTATAATAAATCCTTTAATGGTATCTGTCTCTCCAGGCGCAATTTCCATAGTCATGTTGGAATGATCCTTAAACACCACAAAAAGGGAGCTTATTACCCCATTTACAACACAGCCACATTGGAGTAAGAAAATGACATCAGATGGTAACATGATCCACAGGAAAAAAGAAAGAAAAACAAAAATGGCAAAAGGTTGGTATATTTTGTACCAACTCTATAAATATATTTTGGTTCTCTCTTCTATTAGTTTCTTTAAAAAACAGAAAATGATATAAAAAATATAATTGTTGCCGGGCACGGTGGCTCACGCCTGTAATCCCAGCACTTTGGGAGGCCGAGGCGGGTGGATCACAAGGTCAAGGTCAAGAGATCGAGACCATCCTGGTCAACATGGTGAAACCCCGTCTCTACTAAAAATACAAAAAATCAGCTGGGCATGGTGGCACGTGCCTGTAATCCCAGCTACTCAGGAGGCTG
>NW_016107346.1:8256223-8273249 GCF_001604975.1 Cebus imitator | reverse complement strand
ATATATATATATATATATATATATATATATATATACATATATATATAATTGTTGGGTCTATAACACACATAGATGTAATACGTATGACAATAATAGTATAACAAATAGAGCAGGGAATAAAACTACTAAGGAGTAAAGTTTTTATATCTTACTGGAACCAAATTAGTATAAATCTTTAATTCTGATATATTAAGATGTATATTATAAGGCATGGATCAGCTACTAAAAAATAACAGAAGAAAATGGAGTTAAAAATCAATAAGAAGGCCAGGTGCAGTGCCTCATGCTTATAATCCCAGGACTTCGGGAGGCTGAGGTGGGTGGATCACGAGGTCAGGAGTTTGAGACCAGCCTGACCAAATGGTGAAACCCCATCTCTACTAAAGATACAAAAATTAGCCAGGCATGGTGACTTGTGCCTGTGATCCCAGCTACTCAGGAGGCTGAGGCAGCAGAATCACTTGAACCTGGAAAGCAGAGGTTGCAGTGAGCCGAGATTGCACCACTGCACTCCAGCCTGGGCAGCAGAACATGACTCCATCTTAAAAAATAATTATAAGAAGAAGAAATTAAAATGTATGGCAGACAATATAAACTTCAAGGGAGGTAGTAAAGAAGTCACAGAAGAAGAAAGTACTCATGATATAAATAGAAAACAAAAAAGCAAAATGGTATTTGTCAATTTAACCATACCAATGACATTAAATGCAAATGGTTTAAATAATCAACGCAAGATAGAACAAATAAACAGAAAATCAACAGTGATATAAGATACCTGAACAACCCTATAGAACAACTAGACCAAAGATGTGTGTATGTATGTGTGTGTGTGTGTGTGTGTGTGTGTGTGTGTACATATATATATATGGAACATTAACAATGATACCATATGCTCAGCCATAAAACAAGATTAAATATATTTAAAAGAATATTTCATGCAAAATATATTCTCCAACCATAACAGAATTAAATTAGAAATCAGAAACAATTTTTGGAAGTTCATAAATATGTGGAAATTTTGCAATGAACTCCTAAATAACAAATAACTCAAAGAATAAATTACATGAAAAATTATAAAGTCCCCTGAGATGAATTAAAAAAAAAAAAAAAACACAACATACCAAAACATAGGTGATGCAGATAAAACACTGCTTGGAGAAAAGTTGTGCTTATAAACACCTTTATGAAAAAGAAGAAAAAGCCTGGTTTTCTGGCTCACACCTGTAATCCCAACACCTTGGGAGGCTGAGGCAGGCAGATCACATGAGGCCAGGAGTTTGAGACCAGCCTGGCCAACATGGTGAAACCCCATCTCCACCAAAACCAAAAATGCAAAAATTAGCTGGGTATGGTGGCCCATTCCTGTTATCCCAGCTACTTGGGAGGCTCAGGGATGATAATCTCCTGAACCTGGGAGGCGAAGGTTGCAGTGAGCCCAGATTACACCACTGCACTGCAACCTGGGTGACAGAGTGGGACTCTGTCTTAAAAAGAAAGAAAGGAAGAAGGAGAAAGAGAAGGAGGAGGAGGATGAGGAGGAGGAGGAGAAGGAGGGAGGAGGGAGGAAGAGGGAGGAGGATGGAGGAGGGAGGAGAAACAAGGAGGGAGAACAGAGAAAGGGGGAGGAAGGAGGGGGGGAGGAGGGAGGAAGGAGGAGGAGAAGAAAGAAAGGAAGGAGGAGTAAGAAGGGAAGGAGAAGGAGAAGAAGGAGAAAAATTTCAAATCACTATCAAAACTTTCCACTATGTAAAACTAGAAAAAGAAGGGCAATCTAAACTGAAAAGCAGAAGAAAGGACCAAATAAATATTGAGCAAAAAATAATGAAATAGAAAATAGAAAAACATTTTAAATAATCAATGCAACGAAAAGTTAGTTCTTTGAGAAAATCAATAAAATGAACAAACCTATAGCTCTACTGACCGAGAGTAAAAGAGAGAAGATTCAAATTGCTAAAACCAATAATAAGAGAGCATCACTACCAACCTTAAAGAAGTAAAAGGATGCATTTTAAGGGAATATTATGTATTACTGTATGCCAAAAAATTAGACAACCTAGATGAAATAGACAAATTCCTAGAAAGACACAAACTACTGAATCTAAGTCAATAATAAAAGGAAAGCTTGAATAGACTCATAATAAGGAAAGAGGTTAGTAATTTTAAATTCTATTAATTTAATTCTTCACAAAGAAGAATCCAGTCCCAAATGTTTTCACTGGTAAATTCTATCAAACACCTAAAGAATTAACAGAAACTTTCCCTTCACAAATGCCTCTCAAAAATATAAGAACAGGTGACACTTTCCAGCTCATTGTGAAGTCAGTATTACTCTAATACCAAAACCAAAGACATCATAATAAAGGAAAATTATATACCAGTATCTCTTATGCATATAAGCACAAAAATTCTCAACACAATACTAGCATACTAAATCCAGCAAGATATAAAAGTGAGTTTTATCTCAGAAATGCAGGTTGATTTAACATATGAAAACTAATTAATGCAAAAGCCATATTAATAAAATAAAGAACAAAAATCCCATAATCACTTTAATGGAGGTATAAAAAATAAAGATGCAAAGCTCCTCAACAGAATACTGGCAAAATTAACCAAGCAACATATAAAAGAAATTATACAGCATGACCAAGTAGGATTTATTGAAGAATGCAAGGTTGGTTCAACATATGAAAATCAATGTAATAAACCATATAACAGAAAACTGACAACTATTACATTATTATCTCAGTAGATGCAGAAAAAGCACTTGACAAAATCTAACATCTCTTCATGATATAAACACTTAAATAAACTAGGAATTGACAAAAGCTTCCTCAGCACAATAAAGGGCATCTATAAAAAACTACAGCTTACATCATATTCAGTGGTGAAAGACTGAATGTTTTTCTCCTATGATAAGAAAAAAGACAAAGACATCTACTGCCACACTGATAATCAGCTTTGTACTGGAGATTCTTGACAGGACAAACACTGAAGTGAAATAATAAAAAGCACTGAGATTGGAAGGAAAGAAGTTAAACTATTTCTATTTGTAGATGACAAGATCATGTATATAGATAATGTTGAGGGATCCATTAAAACATTATTATAACTAAAGTTTGCAAGGTTTCAGGATTTAAGACCAATACAAAAAACAAAAACTGATTGTATTTCTACATATTGGTGATGAACAATCCACAGGTGAAATTAAGAAAAAAAATTGCATTTAAAATGTTATTCAAAAGAATAAAATAAGAGTAAGTTTAACCAAGAAGGTAGAACACTTGTACACTGAAAATAACAACAATGTTGACAAAAATTAAAGAAGACATAAATAAATGGAATGATGTGCTGTGTTCATAAATCAGAATATTATTAAATGGCAATATTTCCCAAACTGATTTACAGAATCAATGCAATCTTTATAAAAAATCTCAGCTGAATTTGGGGCAGAAAGTAACAAGTTGATCTGAATATTTTTGTGGAAATACAAGGAACCTTGAGAAGTCAAAATAATCTTGAAAAACAACAAAGATGGAGCACTCACATTTTCCATTTTCAAAACTTACTACAAAGCTACAGTAATCAGGACTACATTGTACTGGCATACTGGTAGACATGTAGTTCAAAAGAACTATATGTCAGAGTCCAGAAATAAATGAATACTCTTATGGCCAACTGATTTTCAATCAGGGTGTCAAGACAATTCAATGGGGGGAAATCGTCTTTTCAACTAACCATTCAGTGAGAAGTAGACATCGACATGCAAAAAAACAATGTGTACGCTTACCTCACACCATACATAAAAATTACTGCCAAATGGCTCATAGATCTAAACGTAAGTGCTAAAACTATAAAGCTCTTAGAGGAAAACAGGAATAAGCCTGTCATTTTAGGTTAGGCAATAATTACTCAGATGTGACATCAAATGCCTCAAAAGAGAAGATATATAAGTTTGACTTCAACATTGTAAGATTTTAATTCAAAGACTCTCAAGAAACTGTAAAGATAATTAACAGACTAGGGAAAATATTTGTATATTGTCTATCTGACAAAGGATTGGTATGCAGAGCGTAAAAAGAATTCTTATAACTCAATAATAAAAAGACATCCCATTTAAAAACAGACAAAGGATCTGAACAAAACTTGTACAAAGAAGGCAAACTTACACAAAGAAGGCAAATGAATGGCTAATACATGCATGAAAAGATGCTCAACACTCTTAGTCACTAGAAAATTGTAAATCAAAACCATAGTGATGGCTCACTCCTGTAATCCCAGCCCTTTGGGAGGCCAAGGCAAGTGGAGGTCAGGAGTTGGAGACCAGCCTGGCCAACATAGTGAAAACCCATCTCTACTAAAAATACAAAAATTAGCTGGGTGTGGTGGTGCACACTTGCAATCTCAGCTACTCGGGAAGCAGAGGAAAGATAATTGTTTGAATCTCGGAGGCAGAGGTTGCAGTGAGCTGAGATCATGCCACTGTACTCCAGCCTGGGTGACAGAGCAAGACTCTGTCTCAAAAACAACAACAAAACCACAGTGAGTTCCTCTTCATACTCACTAGAATGACTATAATAAAATAGATAGATAATAAATAGTGTTGCAAAAAAGATAGATAATAACAAGTCTTGCAAGGTTGTGAAGAAATTGGAACCTTTATTCATTGCTGGTGGAAATGTAAAATGTAGCAGCCACTATGGAAAGGCTTGGCAGTTCCTCAAAATGCCAAACATAAAATTACCATTCAGCCCAGCAATTACATTCCTAGATTTCTACCTCAGGGAAATAAAAACATATGTCCATGGAAGACTCTGAGAAAATGGTAGTATAGAAAGCACCAGGAATCTCTTGCCCCACTGTTTCTGCTAGTGCAATTGCACTAGCAGAATCTGTCTGATGTAACTATTTTGAGACTTTGGAGTCAACTGAAGGCTTTCAACTTCCAGGGGAAAAATTGGAGGGTACATGTAGTTAATTTCTGTCAATTTCAGCTCTTAGTACAGTAGCATCCACCCAACTTTTCCTCCTCACTTCTCCAGTCCCATGGTAGGCACCTGTGCATGTGCTGCAGGAGCAGCTTGTAAGCAGCTTGCAGAAACCAGAGTGAATGAAAAGGACCCTGTCCTCCAAACACTGGGGATCTGTCCTCTGTTGCTGCTTTTGATAACAGAGGTGTAGACGAAGAGGAGGTGGCCATTGTTGTTGCACCTTTCCCCATTGTTGCAACATTCCCTCCAGCCCCAAGTGACTCCCTGCAGATTTAATGGGCTAGTATCCTTTTTTTCCCTCCACTTTTCTTGTTTCTCATTCTGGGAGCCAGATATCAAAGACTAGTCTACTCTAAAATAACTGCATATGAGGGGAAATTAGAAAGTCTCCATGCATGCCTGCAAAAAAGGCTGTCTCAGGAAAGATCTGGGAAAGCCTTAAGATTACACTTCAGACAGATTATCAGTGCTAAGTCTGCCTGTAACAATTAAAACAAACAAACAAACAAAACCCAAAAATCCAAACCAGAAAACCCTGGGAAAAGGAGAGAAACTAATTTCCAGAGTTATCATACTATTAGACTCAAATATCCAGTTTTCAACAACAAAAAAATCACAAGGCATATAAAGGAAGAGGGACTATGGACCATCAAAGGAAAAAACTAACAGAAACACTCTCCAGAAGAGACCTGATGATGGGTCTGCTAGACAAAGACTAAAACAACTATCTTAAAGATGTTCACCAAACTAAAGGAAGATGTGGAGAAAATCAAGAAAATGATGTCTGAACAAAACTGAAATATCACTAAAGAGATTTTAAAATCTTAAAAGAAACCAAAAAGAAATCTGGGAAATGAAAAGAATAATAACTGAAATGAAAAATTCACTAGAGGCATTCAAAGGCAGATTTGAGCAGACAGAAGAATCTGCAAACTTGAAGATGTTACAATGGAAATTATCAAGTCCAAGAAACAGGAAAAAAAAGATTTGAAGAAAAGTGAACAGAAAATAAGGGATCTGTGAGACACCATGAAGTGGACCAACATACACATTGTGAGAGTTCCAGAAGGAGAAGAGAGAAAGAAATGGGAAGGGAGAATATTTGAGAGAATAATGCCTGTAAACTTTCCAAATTTGATGAAATATACATTATATATTTATACATTATATATTTATACATTTATATGTTTATAGATACATATATCTATATATACATTTATATATTTAGTCATTTATGTGTTTATACATATACACACATATGTTTACATGTGTGTATGTATAAAACATTCATTTAGCTCAATGAAATCCAAATAGGGTGAACTTAGACCCACACCAAGACACATTATAATCAAACTGTTGAGAGTCAAAGAGAGAGAATCTTAAAAGCAGCAAGAGAGATGTAACTTGTGACATACAACAGATCTGCAATAAGATTATCAGTAGATTTTTTTATCAGAAACTTTGGAAGCCAGGAGGTAGGAGGCTGATATGTTCAAAGTGTGAAAAGAAAAAAATGTCAAGCATGAGTCCTATATCTGGCAAAAGTATACTTAAAAAATGAGGGAGAAATTAAGACATTCCCAAATAAATAAAAGCTGAGGGAATCTGTTACTACTAGACCTGTCCTGCAAGAAATGCTAAAGAGAGTCCTGCAGGTTGAAATGAAAGGATGCTAGATATTAATTTGAAGGCATATAAAGAAATAAAGATCTCAATAAGGGTAAATATATGGGAATTATAAAAGCTAGTATTATTGTAAAAATGGTTTGTAACTCCATTGTTTTGTATTTTACATGATTTAAGAGACTAGCACTTTTTTTAAAAAAAGGTACAGGCTTTTAAAACCAATCTTATGATCATTCAACTTATGATTTTTCAACTTTACAATGGTACAAAAGTAATACCCAGTCAATAGAAACCATCCATCTCTTGCAATGCTGGGCAGTGGTACTAAGCCATAGTCTCCAGTCAGCCGTGCATTTTCAACTCAACGATATTTTCAGCTTATGATGGGTTTACCAGGACATAACCCCATTGTAAGTCGGGGAGCATTTGGAATTATTAGTCTCAAAACTAGATTCCACCTATATGAGGTACTTAGAACAGTCCACATCACAGTGTCAGAAAGTAAAGGTGGCTGCTAGGGGCTGAGGGAGAAGGGATTAGGAAGTTATTTTTTAATGGGTTAGTGTTTCAGTTTTGCAAGATGAGAAGAGTTCGGGTGGATAATGATGATGATTGCATAACAATCTGAATGTACTTAATACCACTGAACTATACACTTAAAATGGTTAAGACAGTAAATTTTATGTGTATTTTAGCACAAATTTATAGTAAATTTTATGTGTATAATTCCCGTATATTTACGCTTATTGAGATCTTTATTTCTTTATATGCCTTCAAATTAATACCTAGTGTCCTTTCATTTCAACCTGCAGGACTGTCTTTAGCATTTCTTGCAGGACAGGTCTAGTAGTAACAGATTCCCTCAGCTTTTATTTCAACAAAAAAATGAAAAAAGAAAAGCACAAAAAAAATCTATACACCAATGTTCATAGCAGCATTATTTATATAATAGTCAAAAAGTAGAAATAACCCAAATACCCATCCCTGGATAGATAGAATTAAAAACATGTGAAATACATGTAATAAAATATTATTCATCAAGAAAAAGGAATAAAGTAATGATATATGCTATAATCTGGATGAATCTTGAATACATTATCCTAAGTGAAAGAAGGAGGTTGCAAAAGGCCACATACTGTGACTCCACTTATGTGAATGTTCAGAATAGTCAATGCCACAGAGACACAGAATAGATTTGTGGCTGCACAGAGTTAGGGAGAGGGATGCTGGTGAAGGGCAGGTAGAATGGGAGGGGCTGCTAATGTGCACAAGGTTTCTTTCTGAAGAGATGGCAGTGTTCTAAAATTAGATTGTGTTCCTTGGTGCACAACTCTTTAACAAAAACCCATTGATTGTGAATTTTTTTTTTTTTTTTTTTTTGAGACTGAGTTTTGCTCTTGTTACCCAGGCTGGAGTGCAATGGCGCGATCTCGACTCACTGCAACCTCCGCCTCCTGGGTTCAGGCAATTCTCCTGCCTCAGCCTCCTGAGTAGCTGGGATTACAGGCACGCGCCACCATGCCCAGCTGATTTTCTGTATTTTTAGTAGAGACGGGGTTTCACCATGTTGACCAGGATGGTCTCAATCTCTTGACCTCGTGATCCACCCACCTCGGCCTCCCAAAGGCATTTTTTTTAAAAAATGGATTCTCGCTCTGTCACCCAGGCTGGAGTGCAGTGGTGTGACCTTAGCTCACTGCAACCTCCGTCTCCCAGGTTCTAGCAAGTCTCCGGCCTCAGCCTCTGGAGCATCTGGGACTACAGGCCCTGCCACCAAACCCAGCTAATTTTTGTATTTTTAGCAGAGATGGAGTTTTGCCACGTAGGCCAGGCTGCTTTTGAATTCCTGACTTCAGGTGATCTCCTGTGATTATAGGCATGAGCCACCTCACCTGGCCAGATTATACACATTAAACAGGTAAACTTTATGATATGTAAATGATAAGTCAACAAAGCTGCTGAAAAGGATGAAATAAAGACATTTTCAGAAAAGAAAAGCTGATACAATTTGCTTCCAGCAAACTCACACTGAAACAACTATTACAGGAAGAGGGATGCAATCTCGTGGAGAAGTCTGGAGATGGGGGCAGGAATAGAGACAGCACAAATGTGGGTAGATACAAACATCAACAAGAGGAGGAGATGGGTTGGACTCCAACCCAAGCCCCGTGCACACCGGCAGAACGCGTGCCTCAGTCCTGCTCTCCCTCCACCAACTGCACTCCATTTCCTTCCAGCCCAGGGCCTTTGCAGATGTTGTTCCCTCTGCTTGAACTTGATGTTCCCTGCCTTCACACTCCACTTTGGTCTTACTCCTACTCATCCTTCAGATGTCAGCTTTCTTTCTGCTTCCCCAGGAAGATCAATCTGTCCCTTCAAAATGTGTCAAGACCTCCCGTGACATATTGTGGGAGCCCCTGTATTTTTTGTTGACAAAACTTACCCATTTTATACATATACATGTGTGTGTGATTCTCTGATCCATTTCCCCTTTACAGATTCATGCCTGGTTACATTCCCTATACATTTAGTCAATTTTTCCTTTTCCTGGGGAAAAAGATGAAAATAAATTATGACTTAACTATTGTTCTCTAGTGAGTCACGCCAAGATCTGCCTGTACCTTTTTTTAGAAAAATAAGTTTCACATTACTGAAGCAAATGGAATGTGAAATGCTTGCAAAGTTCCTGTGAGAAATCTCTGTTAAAAAATTGTGCCAGCTTGCTGCTTAATGATATTATTTTTCTCAAAAGCAGAGGGACTTGACAGCTGTACCCACCCCATAGACACAGGGCATCAAGACTGGACCTCACTCACTGCAGCTAACTCTTCCTCTCTGAAGGTGTCAGAGGACTTCCTGCTCTTTTTTTGAGATAGAGTTTCTCTCTTGCTGCCCAGGCTGGAGTGTAATAGTATGACCTCAGCTCACCTCAACCTCCGCCTCGTGGGTTCAAGTAATTCTCCTGCCTCAGCCTCCCAAGTAGCTGGGATTACAGGTAACTGCCACTGACCTCAGGTGATCCACCAGCCTCAGCCTCTCCTCCCACCTCCTGCCCTTTGAAGCTGTCACCTACTTGTGTGCAAAACTTTCTCTGTCCACCTGTCAGAAAGGACAGCGAGGACAAAGAAACAGATCTACTCTGACATATGAGAGAAAAGCAAGCAAAGAATTCTCATAATCAAAGGGCAGAAACCAGAGGGTATTCAGATGCTAAGTGACAGAGCTCTAAGTAAAGCAAGAAGGGCAAGTAAAGGAACTTGGCTGGTCAGATTTGAAGTCTCTTATCATCCTGTAGTTAATGTTTATCTGCTTTTTAAAAGCTAAAGTAAGGCTTGGCCTAGAGAAAGCCCCTTTCTTGCTAAGTAGGTAAAACCAGAAGACTAACTCCATGAGGAGAGATAACATGTCACCAGCATGGAACGGCTATATGGCAGTGCTCAATAAATACTGTTAAATGAATGAATGAGCAAATGACCCAGAGGCACTTATCAGTAACACCTGCTAAATCCTGCTAGATGAAGGAATCACTTCCTTTTTTTTTTTTTTTTTTGACAGAGTTTCACTCTCGTTGCCCAGGCTAGAGTGTGATGGTGCGATCTCGGCTCACTGCAACCTCCTCCTCCTCCTGGGTTCAAGTGATTCTGCTGCCTCAGCTCCCATGTATCTGGGATTACAGGCATGCACCACTATGTCTGGATAATTTTTTTTTTTTTTTTTTTTTTTTTTTTTTTTTTATTAGACTGGTTTTTACCATGTTGGCCAGGCTGGTCTCAAACTCCTGACCTCAGGTGATCCCCTGCTTCGGCCTCCCAAAGTGCCGGGATTGCAGGTGTGAGCCACCGTGCCTGGCAGAAAGAATCACTTCTTAGTGATCAACCAGCACATTAATAATGCCTCAAGGACAGACTTCCTCCAAAATCTATGACTCAGCTAGACATTGTCACATTTCTTTAGCCTGAGTTCTTCTTGCCTAGTGTCTTTCTTTAAACATCACCTATCCTATAGCCACACAGAGCTGAAGTCTGCTGGGCTTTGCAGACCCCTCGGTTTAGGAGTAAAGGAATATAGAAGCAGAGGAGGTCCCTGCTTAGAGGTCTGGTTTACTTCCCCACGCTTCCCCTTGGCCATGGGCAGGGCAGGGACAGTGAGGGCATCTGGAGAGAATGGCGGGCCACAACCTGCTGGGCTGCGTCTTTGCAAGGAAATACTATAGCTTCATTCCAACACTCAGTCAGCCATGAGATAAACAGCATAGCTTATAAGCATATAAATAGTATCTTATGTAAACTACATTGTTTTTTAGAAACTACCTACATAACAGTTGATTTAGTGGTATTCAGAGTCCCTATAAATGGACAAATTAAGTAACTTAGCTAGGCATGCATACAGCTATACAACACAGTGTAAGCTCATATATATTCACACACGGGCCTATGTTCACATGAGTCACCTAAGCCTGCACGAACACTGAATACAAGCCATGTCTTAGACTGCAATGCATGACAGCTTTCATAAGAGCAACCTGTTTTCATGCATCCAGAGCTGAATGTTTTCATATGAGATTTGAAAAACATTAGTTAGACATTTTCAGGTTATTAGAGTAAAAAAAACTATCAGAGAGTTTTACAAAACCATATTTCAGAAATAGCTAAGCATCAGAATTCATAACCTTATTTTAGAAATTCTATTTGCATAATTCTTGAGAAGATACAATATAAATTCATTCTAACACTGGGGAGTGTCTTGCAAAGAGGCCATCTAACTTGGCAACGTTTAGTCTCTGAGTGAGAGCTATAACTTGTGCTGACTGCAGCACACATATGTGACAAACAGAACACCGAAGCCCTGGGCACAGTTTTACAAGGGCTGGGTTATTTTTAACTTCAGGAGTTTAATGAGGTAATATACTCCATTTTTTTCTATGCATATATCCCCCAAATAATGCTTAATTTACCTGGAATGCTACAGTTATGACTGACATTTCTGCAGCATAGCAGATGCGGAGCTGAGTTTGTTTTTGTTTTTGTTTTTTCAGTAGGAAATAATGCTCAAAAGCCTATTACCAAGACATAACATCACCACTCTATCGTGGCCCATACAAAATGGGGTGGAATCAGGCACTGAGGTTTCATTATTAATAAAAAGATTTTTACGAAACAGTAACAATGATGACTATTTACATGCACAGGGCTTTACCCAGTACAGGTCCTGTCTTCACAAGGAATCCCTGAGTTGTTGGGTTACTACTCCTTTGTAACAAAGTTCAACCATTGTGGAAGACAATGTGGTGATTCCTCAAGGATCTAGAACTAGAGATACCTTTTGACCCAGCAATACCATTACCGGGTATATACCCCAAAATTATAAAATATTCATTTATAAAGACACATGTACACATATGTTTATTGCAGCACTGTTTACAATAGTAAAGATTTGAAATCAACCCAAGTGTCCATCAATGATAGACTGGATAAAGAAAAAGTGTTACATATACACCATGGAATACTATACAGCCATAAAAAGGATGAGTTCATGTCCTTTGCAGGGACATGGATGAAGCTGGAAACCATCACTCTCAGCAAACTGACACAAGAACAGAAAACTAAACACCGCATGTTTTTACTCCCGTGGGTGCTGAACAATGAGAACATATGGACACAGGGAGGGAAGCATCACACACCAGGGCCTGTCGGGGGTGGGGGAGCTAGGGGAGGGATGGCGGGGGTGGGGGAATTGGGGAGGGCTAACATTAGGAGAAATACCTAATGTAGATGATGGGGGGGATGGACGCCGCAAGCCACCATGGCATATGTATACCTATGTAACGAACCTGCACTTTCTGCAAATGTACCCCAGAACTTAAAGTATAGTTTAAAAAAATATCTTCAAAGGGTTTTTAATCTCTCAGAGAAAGCATTTTTTAGAAACAAAAAATGAAATCAAAATCAGGCTGTTAGAAAAAAAAAGAAAGTGAGGCTTTGAGGATGGACTGTGTGCCCCAACTCCCCAAGCACCCGTAACCCCTGCTGCCAGGCAGTGGGTGGGCTTTCCAAAGAAGCAACATCCATTTCCCAAGACTGTCCACCCAGCTCAAGTGATGCACAGATTTAACAATCACCTGTACAGACAGAAACTGCCCTACTGGGAATTTTCCATGTGAAACACAAATCTGTTTATTTATGCTAAGCAAATGAACTTTAATCAAGCCATAGCTCTACTTCCCTCTCCACCACTGTGCACAGAGTCAAAATGCACTGAGCCAAACACCTTCCAGGCATAAGGTCACCGACAGCAGGACAAGATGACTCTGGGCAGGGCCCCTGGCTTTTGCTGTGCAGGAGCTCAGGCAGAGCGTCTCCCAAGGCTGTGGCTATCAGGTGAGCACAAGTCCTTTGGTGCTGAGCTTTAGGTAGTGGCATAATTATGACATCCATAAACTTTGACCTCGGCTGCCTTCTCTCCACTCAAAGCAGCCCTTTGCCTGCTTCCATGGTGAGTGCAATCAACAACGTTATGGAGATCCCAACTGCAAGCATGGGATGGTAAGAATGACACACTCTGCTCACCCAGCCCTCCTCCTCTTTCCCTCTCCCTTTCTTTTTATGAATATGTGTGTGTCATGAAGGAAACAAAGAAAATCCTTATTTTGCTCCAGAATTTACACAACTCAAGGAGATAAAAACTCTGTAAGGAAGGTCATAAACATTCTAGAACATAAGGTAACAGACACTGCAAGTTATCCGTAGGCCTCAGGGGATGGTGGCCATCCATGCCCTGGTAGTCACGGCCTGGCCTCCCCTCCCTCGAGTCTCTCCCCCACCACCTCTTGGCTCTCAGAGGGCCCACCTGGGGTCAGGCCTGATGCACTGGTAAAAGGCAGCCATCCTCCTGAGCGTGCTGTGAGCCTCCGGCTCTCTCATCCTCCTGGAAGCTAGCAGCAAGGAGAAGAGTGGGCCTCCCTGTTGTCTGAGTGGCCTAGGGCCCACAGGTTGCTGATCACCACTGGTTGCTGATCGCGAGCTCTTGTCCCCATCTCCCACAGAAGCACCCATGGGCCAAAAGGAAGTGGGGCTTCTGCCAAGCCCAGCCCTCTTTTGCCCTGTGAGCTCCTTGGGCGGGCATACAGGCACACGGCAGAAGAGGCAGTCCAAGAAACGCATGCACTTCCGCCTTCTGCTCCAATCCCTGAAGGCCAGGATGGGGGTGGCCTGGCTCTGCAGGGAGTTGGACTTGCCTCCCTGTGATTGGCGTCCCTACCGAGTTGCTGGGGCTTTGTTGATTGCGCTCACCATGGAAGCAGGCAAAGGGCTATGGCAGGTGAGGCTGCATTCCCCATCTGAGGAAGGGCAGGGCCCAGGAAGAAAGAAGAATGCTGAGAAAATCCAAAACAGCTTCTGAGCCAGACACACCCAGACCCAGGGCTCACCTCTATCATTCCAGCACCAAAACTACACGGCCCCTCCTGCCTCACCTTGATGTCCACTTACTATCTCAATGTGAGGGACCCTGTGGGAGGCATATTCATCTCTGCCCTGCACATTTGCTCCCCAGTTTGAGTTTTCTTTTTACTTTTCCTTAAGGGCCCATCGTATTACCTTGGGTCCTTGATATGTTTTGTGACCTGCTTTCCTGGGGGGACCTGCTTGCCCCACTCATTGTGGCACTGATGGGATTTCCAGCCCTCCCCGCTGGAGCCCACACCTGGCAGGTGCAGGGGCCACACCCTCCCAAAAGAAATCACCTACTGAACCTGCCCAGCTGGCTCCCCAGCCGCCCCACATGACAAAGCCACTTGCCCTGGTGGCTCCTCTCTGATTACCTGCAGCTGCCACTTCAAAATAATAGACTCCTGCAACCAACATCACAATGCCACCTGACTCAAGGTCCTCCCAAGTCTGATGGCTGCCAACTGCAACTGGTACAGTCAGCAGTTTCCAGGCAATATCTGGAGTGTTGACAGAGGGCTCCGGGTGGCAGGTGTGATTTTACATTGCTAAAACTCAGGAACAGGCAGCAGCAAGGGAGACTTCTGAAGGTGCTTCCGAAAAAGTCCTAGCTTGCTTTTCTGTTTTCCAAAATGCAACTGTATACAGAATTCTACTCAAACGGCCTACAATTTAAATAATAAAGCACAAGAAATACATTTAATATGACAGAAGAAAGTAGTGAGTTCAGAGGAGAGCTTGGATGATAATCCCCGAGTGTTGGCCAGGTGCAGTGGCTCACACCTGTAAACCCAGCATTTTGGGAGGCCGAGGAGGGTGGATCACCTGAGGTCAGGAGTTCAAGACCAGACTGGCCAACATAGTGAAACCCTGTCTCTATTAAAAATACAAAAAATTAACTGGGTGTGGTGGTGGGTGCCTGTAATCCCAACTACTCAGGAGGCTGAGGCAGGAGAATCGCTTGAACCCGGGAGATGGAGGAAGCAGTGAGCCGAGATCTCACCATTGCACTCCAGCCTGGGCAACAAGAGTGAAACTCCATCTCAAAAAAAAAAAAAAAAACCACCAAGTGTGCTGAAGGTAGTTTATATACATTTGCCCTTTATGCAATTAGAGTTTGCAGCCCACTGTGTTCCTGCCAACAACTTGACCTTCTCCCAGGGAGAGGGCCAACTACCTGGTGGAGAGTCCCCTGTCTCCTAGGGGGTGGTGCAGGGGCCCATGCAGCAGAATGGATTATTGAAGGGACAGGGACTGGGCCCCAGGACTGAGGTCTCTAAGGACTGTCCTAGCCAGCAGCGCTCTCTGCCCAGTAGCACGAGCTGGCCAAATCCCACAGGGCCCACACTGGCAATTCCACCCCACTCGGTGGGCTGCGCATGTAGCCTGCCTCTGCTGCTGGCTTTCTCCTGTGACCTGCCCTCTGTCAGCAGCCGGGTGCCCTCAGGAGCCTCTTCAGAACTCTGTCCCCGTGGAAGGCCAGCACGCAGGACATGCCCAGCACAGAGTGGCCCAATGTTCCAACGAGATACCACTCCACAGTGAGACAAACCTCCCGAGGGCAGGCAGTGTCACATCGTGTGAATTCGCAGGGACCGAGAGATGCGCTGAAGAGCAGGGGTAGCAAGACACCTGCAGGCCTTGACGCCTCTCACTGGCCCTCCACCACCTCCCAGCATGCTCTCCACAGCACGGTGCACACATGTTAACTTTCTGCTCAAATTTAAGGAGCGGAAAATCTCAGGAGTTTTCTTTCTTTGCCCTCCTTTGCTGTGGCCAAGCCATACATTCCCTGAGATATCAGAGAACCAAATGAAAAGGTCAATAACACCCATATGCATTTATTAAAATATCTTGTGCAAGAACATCTAAGGACTTTGTGGCAGGACCTCCTTAGGCCCTGAGCTCATTTCATTCAAAGGAAAGGAAATGAATATTTATTAAGCACATCCCAGGTCTCATTTAAAGCTCACAACCAGCTATGAGTTAAATGGTCCATCTTTTTTTTTTTTTTTTTTTTGCAGGTGGGGAAATAGAGGCTCTGAGCAGCTGAGCCACCAGTCTGAGATGACTGTGGCAGTAAGTGGAAGATCCGACCCTGAAATCAAGGCCTGTGCCCCTGCAAGTGTGAGCTCTTCCCTGTGATGGCAGCTGCCTCCCAAGAAACCCTGGCCAAGAGTTTGTGACCAAGCAAGCTACATCCATTCTGGGCTAGAATCCGGCAGCATGTATCAAAATCTGCTGCTCTAGCAATTTCACTTCTGGGGAATTTGTCCTAAGGAGATAATCCAGCTGTCTTGTAACAGTTTCCTGGAAACATTCTAAAGGCTCACCAGTAGGTGACATAGGCAGGAGACCAGACATAGCATCAGGACACAGCCATATGAGGGACGTTATCCAGTCACTAGAAATCATGATACAAGAAAATATTTAGTGACATGGGACAATACCCACCATACATTGCAATGTGGGAAAAATCAGCTATGACAGACTTCTAAGAGTATGCAATAGCAAAGTCAGAGAATTAGCCTGGGTGTCCATCAATGGATGACTGGATAAAGAAAATATGGTACATGTACACCATGGAATACTACACAGCCGTAAAAAAAAAGAATGAAATCATGTCCTTCTCAGATGGAGCTGGGGCATTCCCCTAAGTGAAACAACTCAGAATCAGAAAATCAAATACCAGGTCCAACGCGGTGGCTCATGTCTGTAATCCCAGCACTTTGGGAGGCCAAGATGGGCAGATCACTTGAGGTCAAGAGTTCAAGACCAGCCTGGCCAACATGGTGAAACCCCGACTCTACTAAAAATACAAAAATTAGCCAGGCATGGTGGTGCATGCCTATAATCCCAGCTACTAGGGAGGCTGAGGCAAGAGAATTGCTTGAATCTGGGAGGTGGAGGTTGCCGTGAGCCGAGATTGCACCACTTGCACTCCAGTCTGGGTGAAAGAGTGAAAAC
>NW_016107346.1:8239838-8256193 GCF_001604975.1 Cebus imitator | reverse complement strand
AAAAAAAAAAAAAAAAAGGAAAGGGAGGAAAATCAAATACCACATGTTCTCACTTATAAGTGGGAGCCAGGCAAGGGGTACACATGGGCATAAAGATGGAAACAATAGACACTGGGGACTCCAAAATGGGGAGGGTGGGAAAAGTATTTATTGGGTGCAGTGTTCCCTATTCGGGTTGTGAGTACACTAGAAGCCCAAACCTCACCATTATATTATACAATATATCCACGCGAAAAAGCTGCACTTGTACCCCTACAGTAAAAAATTTAAAAATAAGTAAAATAAAAGTGAAGATGTATCTCCATCATTTGAAGCACTTGCTCAGCATGGATTCTGCTTTAGTAAGCCTGGGCTGCAGCCCAAGATGCTTGCATTTCTAGCAAGCTCCCAAGTGATGCTGACCATGCTGCCTGTGGACCTTCCTGTGATGAGCATCATGTGTGCAAAATGACGTCTGCAGTAAGAACCCGTTTTCATTTTTTTGAAAGCTCTTAGTGCATAGAATAAACAAAGGAAGGATCACAAAACAATGCGAACTGACATTTTCTCTGGGTCATGGAATGATGTGCATTCACGCTTCCAAAGCTTTCTGATTTCGCATGTATTTTGTTCACAATTAGAAGAAGCTCCAATAGTTTCTTTTAAAGACAAGGTAGTGTGATGTAAATAGACTGGAATTCAGGGCCCAGGATTTGGGGTTATGTTGCTTCCCCTCTCTGAGGCTCAGTTTCCTGACTTGGAAACCTCAAGCGCAAGTGGTTGTGAGAGTTGAAGCAGATTCTATGTGTAAGTTTCTATGCAGTGCCTAGCACACAGAAGGAACTCTTGATGTCAGGACCTGCCTTCTCCACTGCTGGGAACAAGATCTCGTGTCTATGAGGGGCACTTTCTGTCATTTTCACAAAGTACTTTAGCAGCAGTTCCCTTGTTTGTCTCCACATCATCTCTGTGACAGAGGCTGGAGGAGAAGCTATCACTGTAGAACTTGAGAGCAACCTACCTGCCCAAGGCAGCAAGGCAAGTCAGCACGGGTGGCCTAGAACCTCTGTCCCCAGAACACAGCTTCCCTTCTAGGCTCCACTACCTCTAATGTACCCACTGCATGACCCATACACAGGGACCACAGTGGCTGAGCTCTGACCCCAGGGTGGGAACAGGCCCACTGCTGAGCTGCCTGGGACAGGGACAGAGAACTGCGGTGTTTCTGGGCCTGCCAGGAAACAGGCTACGGGATCCCCCACATGATGTGCCACTTAGCCCACCATCCCTCTAAGAGGAAACCTCACTCACTCATGGGGACATTACAGTGTGTTTTTCCTCATGGAATATTTTGAACGTCTAATCTGTTGAAATAACTCCACAATTGACCGGGCACGGTGGCTCATGCCTGGAATCCCAAAACTTTGGGAGGCCAAGGCAAGCAGATCACTTGAGCTCAGATCGAAACCAGCCTGGCCAACATGGTGAAACCCCATCTCTACTAAAAATACAAAAATTAGTTGGGCATGGTGGCACATGCCTATAATCCCAGCTACCCAGGTGGCTGAGGCAAAGGATTGCTTGAACCCCAGAGACTGGGCCACTGCACTCCAGCCTGGGTGACAGAGTGAGACTCTGTCTCAAAATAAAAGAAAGAAATACTCCACAAGTCTGCTACTGGTAAGTTCTTTTCAGCTACATAGGCAGTCAACCAATTATAGTCCCAAAGCCCAACTGAGCACTTAAATTACTTAGATCAGTTGTTTACAATGATCAGAAACGAGCTAGATAATTTCAGAATATTCCCTTTGCTGTGTGTTGTTCAGGGTGAATGTTCACAAGCGGTGCCTGCCACATATACATTCTTTTCTCGATGAATATCCCAAAGTGATGCTATACAGAATGCAACAACCATTATGGCTTACACTGGCCCTGACCAAAATCAAAACAGGAAGCTGCAAGTGCAGCTCATTTACCACACGGATGGGTTTTCCAGTTCCTTCCAGGTGCACGTGGCTCTGTGGGAACACTAGAGTGAAACCCGAGGGCTGTGCCCTAGCCAGGAGTCAGGAGGCTCTGCAGAGGCCACTGGACAGAATCACTGCACCTTGCGCCTCGTGGGGCCAGTCTCCCTTCACATGCCTGGGCACACCCCTCCCAATGTCCAGGAGACAAAGAACAGTCATTGGAGAACTTGTTCTTAAAGATGGGACCTGTGTGGTGACCTCCTCCATGGCCTCCAAAAATCCACATTGTGGAACAAGGGATTGCCAGAATCCCTGGAAGATTTCTGGGCAAGGGATGGTGATGGAGCCAGCGGTTCCTTCTGTTCTGGTCTTGGGTCAGCCCGGGATTGTCATCATCTGTCACCCCATCACCTCACCATTAGAGGTAGCCCAAGGCACAGTGGACAAATGCTGGTGTTTCTACAGAGAAAGACTATCCTTACTACTCATCACTTCCAAGGGGTCACAGACACAGACCCTCAGCTCATGAAGGCAAACTAGGCTCACTTCAATTCTGTCCCTCTGGCCATCTCTAAGGAAAGCAAAACACCCTCTCCAAAACAATAGCAATGCTCCCCATAAGGCCTGGCTAGACAATTTGTTCTTCATTTCCCTCCCACCTGGAGCCCAGGTACTGTGTGCAGAGCAAACACAGTTTGCATAATAAGTATCTTATGAGGTCAAACCACATTCGCAGGAATGCCGTGCAAACATCACCTCCCAAAGTGCTGTTGCTCTACACAGCTGCCTAGGCGAAGCGCCTCACTGTTAGCGGGGGCATGGCCCCGGCCCATGTAAACCATGAGTCACATAAGAGCGTGTGGTCGGGCCCTTCACTGGGCATGTGAAGACACAGCTCAGAGAAAGATTCAGCTGCTGGCTCAGGTTCACAGTCACCTAGTAGGAAAGGCACAACCAGATGCCTGGCCTCCTAACTGCCACTTCCCTGTGCCTCTTCACACAGGCAGGCCCCCGTTAGCTCAGCAAATTAGCAACTCCCAGCTGTGTCATCTCAGGCACTGTGCTCCTTACTGACATCTGTCACATCTGTCAGTTGCTTCTGTATGGATGTGATGAGACAGGCCACTGCGATCTCTGACAGAGGGAAGAAGGAAAGTCCCAGCTGACAGACAGCAAGAGAGAACAGAGCCAGTCTGGGACAGTGGGCTGTCATTCAACAATCTATCAGCTGGTGGTCTGGACAGAAGAACCACACTCAGGATCCTTGTGGCCTGACGTGTAAGACATGCAGACATAAGTGATTCAACACAGGGGCATCACGAACTACTGGGAAATATAAGAGACTAAGAAAATAGGCTTCAGCATGAAGGACAGAAATAGATGTGCCACACAGAGCTAGTATCTGCATTTATTAAATAAAAATACACATGATAGAAACCTGTCAGCTAATGAGATTACACATTCACCCCAATAGGCTGGCACTTTGGAACTCTGATGACATAGAGGCCACAGATGCCAATGATTTGCCCACATGGGGCTGTAGAATGTTGTCTGCAGGCATGTAACATGGCCTGCCAGCCTGTTTGCTTTCCTCTTGGTCAACTCTCAGGTTTTCCATCAGCCAGCCGGACTCTAGGTTAAGCCCCAAGCTTGCAAATTGGTTTCTTATACTTGGGAGCAATAGCCAGTGTACCCCAGTGATCTACTTGACCTGGGAGAACATTCAAGTTTGGAGTTGGAGGTGCAGATATGAGGAAATTATATAATTATTGAGAACAATTTCCATGTCTGAATTTGTTTGCCTTTATTTTCTAATTTTTACTCTCTTAAATCGAGAGTAAAAATATAGGTAATATTTGGATTCCTTTACAGATCTAAAATCACTTTGAAAGTTTAGTAATTGAAAAGGTATTAATTTAGTTTTTATTTTAAGTTAAAAATAGTTTAGATAACCAGCACAAATGCTCTGGAGTGGGGGTCCCCAACCTCCTGGGCTATGAACTGGTACCGGACCATGGCCTGTTAGGAACTGGGCCACACAGCAGGAGGTGAGTAGCAGGTGAACAAACATGACCACCTGAGCTCCGCCTCCTGCCAAATCTGCAGCAGCATTAGATTCTCATAGAAGGGTGAACCCTATTGTTAACTGCTCATGTGAGGGATTTGGGTTGCACACTCCCTATGAGAATCTAGCTAAGTCTTGATGATCTGAGGTGGAACAATTTCATTCCAAAGCCATCCTCCTGCCCTTTCCTGGTCCGTAGAATAATTGTCTTCTGTGAAACCAATCCCTGGTGCCATAAAGATTGGGGATCGCTGCTCTAGAGAGTTTAAATCCACTGTTAAATTATTTTCACATTTTCTCATTCTGTACAAGTTGTTGAAATCTCAGAAAGGTTCCCTACTAAACAAGGCTTTTGCCCTAAGACTGTGAGCCGGCAAAGGGCCAGGCTAGGTGGAATTCAGCTTTGTCTTCCTAGCACTGACAGCAAGTGTTAGTGGTCACAGACTTAAATAAATGCATTGTAAGTCTACTTTTAAAAGGGATTACTAAGCATAGCTTCCACTTTTAGAGATACATTCTTTTTATCACCACAAGAAAAGATAAGGCAAAATGGCAAGATAAGGCAAAATGGCAACACTGGTACACCCGTTGCCATGCTCCCATCACCTGCCCTTGGCAGACATCAGTAATCAATCACAGTGTCATTCTCAGGTTGCACACAGCATGGTGTATACTTCAGGCAGCTACTGCCAGCGGCTCAGGACAGCACTTGGCCAGACGCTTACTTCCCCTATTGTTAGAAATAGCAATGAGTCTGTAGAACTGGGTTCTACCCTTGACTTTATCACTAACAAGCTACTAACCAGCTGAGTGACTTGTGATCAATCACTTCCCTTTCTGGGCCTCAACTGTGATACAAGTAGCTTGGACTCTGATATCTAACATTCTGTTATGGTCATGCACCATGTAATGGTGTTTCAGTAAATGATGAGCAGCATACATGACACCGATACTATAAGATTATAATGGAGCTGGAAAATTCCTATCACCTAGTGATGTTATAGCCATTGTAACATCATAGTGCAATTAGTTTAAAAAATAAATTTAGTTGGTGGCTCACGCCTGTGAACCCAGCACTTTGGGAGGCTGAGGCAGATGGATTACCCAAGGTCAGAAGTTTGAATATGGTGAAATGCCATCTCTACTAAAAATACCAAAAAATTAGCCAGCGTGGTGGCGTGTGCCTGTGATCCCAGCAACTCGGGAGGCTGAGGCAAGAGAATCGCTTGAACCCAGGAGGTGGAGGTTGCAGTAAGCTGAGATCGTGCCACTGCACTCCAGCCTGGGCAACAGAGTGGGACTTTGCCTCAATAATAATAATAAAAATAAAATTTAAGATAAATAAATAAATAAATAAATTTAGTATATCCTAAGTCCACAGTGTTTATGAAGTCTACAGTAGTGTACAGTCATGTCCTAGGCCTTCATGTTCACTCACCACTCACTTACTCAGTCACCCAGAGCAACTCCAGTCCTGCAAGCCCCAATCATAGTACGTAACTACACAGGCGTACCATTTTTAACCTTTTTTTTTTTGAAATGGAGTTTCACTCTTTTGCTCAGACTTGAGTAAAGTGGCGCAATCTTGGCTCACTGCAACCTCTGTCCTTCAGGTTCAAGTGATTCTCCTGCCTCAAGACTCCTGAGTAGCTGGGATTACAGGTGCCTGCAACCACGCCCAGCTAATTTTTGTATTTTTAGTAGAGACGAGGTTTTACCATGTTGGCCCAGTCTGGTCTCAAACTCCTGAGCTCAGGTGATCTACCTGCCTCAGCCTCCCAAAGTGCTGGGATTACAGTTAGGAGCCACCGAGCCTGGACCATTTTAAATCTTTTATATCATCTTTTTACTGTCCCTTTTCTATGTTTAGACATGTTCAGATACATACAAACTTACCATTGTATTACAATTGCCTACAGTGTTCAGTATAGTAACATGCTGTGCAGGTTTGTCGTCTAGAAGAAATAGGCCATATGTAGCCTAGCTGCATAGCAGGCTATACCATCTAAGTTTGTGTAAACGTCTTACATGATGTTCACACAATGAAATCACCTAGGGATGCATTTCTCAGAACGTGTTCCTGCTATTAAGTGATGCATGGCTGTATTTTACTTTTGAAAAGTAAAAGTCTGTAAAATTGACGCAAACTTAGTTTTATGTGAAGACATTTTAGTTAACCAACATATGAAACACATCTGAGCTGAGACCAACAGGTATAGATGCTCCTTGATGTACTATGGGGTTACATCTGGATAAAACCATCATAATCTGAAAATATTGCAGTGGCAAACGCATGGCTGACTGGGAGGGGCCCAGCATCACGAGAGAAGTACAGTTTCTACTGAATGGCTTTCATACCATCATGAAGCCAAATATCCTAAATTGAAACACTGTAAGTCAAGGACCATCTGCATTGAAAATATATTTTCAAAATCTCATTCTTAGTACATGGTTTTTGCGTGATCCAGAAAAAAGAATGGTATCACCACAGAAAGTCCCTCTGGCCTGGCCCAGCGCATGTCATTACCGTCACCCTGGCCCTGAGAAATCTTCGGGCTCCCCTGGTAACCTGCTTCCTCCCTCCAAGCCCCTGCCCACTCACGCCTGGTTTGACACATCTCCCTCCTGGACTCTGAGCTCCCTGAGGGCAGAGACTAGTTTTTTTCATCTTCATAGCCCTAATACTCACGCACAGTGGGGGCTCGATAAATGTTTTATGAACGAGTGAGCCTCATCACCTATGCTTAGAAAACCTGAGAGAATTCCTCAGATACCAAACCTGCACTCGCTTTTAGTAAGGTCTTTGACTGTGTTCATTTCTTCTGAACCTCTAAAGAAAAACAAATGTCAAATAGTTGCTTTTCTTTGAGCTGTTTCGTAGGATTCTCTCTGTAATTCGGATATGGGGTTGGCCTCGTTTGACATCAATATCTTCCTGGTTTATAATTCTGAGACATACATTCAGAGAGCGAGGACATGGAACAACATGGAAATGCATTTGGCTCACTATATGAGAATGCCTAATATTCCAAATCATTTCAGCCTCTGTATTTTATTTATTTATTTATTTAATTATTATTATTTTTTTTGAGATGGAGTTTCGCTTTTGTTACCCAGGCTGGAGTGCAATGGCGCGATCTCGGCTCACCGCAACCTCCGCCTCCTGGGTTCAGGCAATTCTCCT
This sequence comes from Cebus imitator, assembly GCF_001604975.1. Classification (NCBI taxonomy): domain Eukaryota; kingdom Metazoa; phylum Chordata; class Mammalia; order Primates; family Cebidae; genus Cebus; species Cebus imitator. Next base: position 8,248,998 of record NW_016107346.1, on the reverse strand, counting down.
GCCCCAGCCTCCTGAGTAGCTGGGATTACAGGCACGCGCCACCATGCCCAGCTAATTTTTTGTAGTTTTAGTAGAGACGGGGTTTCACCATGTTGACCAGGATGGTCTCGATCTCTTGACCTCGTGATCCACCAGCCTCGGCCTCCCAAAGTGCTGGGATTACAGGCGTGAGCCACCGCGCCCAGCCTTATTTATTAATTATTATGTTTTTTGGAGATGGAGTCTTGCTCTGTCACCCAGGCTGAAGTGTAGTGGTGTGATCTCGGCTCACTGTAACGTCTGCCTCTTGGATTCAAGCAATTCTCCTGCCTCAGCCTCCTGAGTAGCTGTCTCAGGTGCACACTGCCATGCCCAGCTAATTTATTTATATTTTAGTAGATACGGGGTTTCACCGTGTTGCCCAGGCTGGCCTTGAACTCCTGAGCTCAGGCAATCCACCTGCCGTGGCCTCCGAAAGCGGTAGGACTCCAGTTGTGAGCCACCAAGCCCAGCCTCAGCCTCCGTGTTTTAAAGACCTAAAAAAAAAAGCACTGAAGTCTCAATTTTCTTAATTTCCATGGGGGTGGACATAGTACACAGATGGCCCACACCAGTTAACACATAATGACGTCTGCATTGTCTCACAGGTTGTAGCTGGCCTCCTCTGTTAGACTGGAAAGTCCTCGTGCATGGTACCAATAAACGTGGTAAGTTCTGTATATTCCATAGTGCTAAGTACACGGTAGGTGCTTAATAAATGCAGAGTGATTAATACAGGGCAACATATACACTGTGTAATCTTCCTATTGGTACAAGTTATGATGGACCCAGCGCTGAGCATGGTACTGTAGTCACTAAGGAAGCATTTGCATGGGTTCCTTAGTTGACTGATGCCTGGAAGAGTGACCAGAGGAGGACAGGCTGTGCTGATCAGGTAAGATCCTGTGAACGAACAAGGACATTGGATAATTATCCAACTTTGCTCTTCCAGAAAGCCAGGGCATGATGATGATGGCAGCTTGTCCTGTGCTAGGCACTGTTCTAAGTAGCTGATATATGCTTACCCCTTAAGTGGTAGCTGAATTGAATATTATGAGTGCCAAGCCAGGCAACTTGGAGTTGTTACTAAAAGGCAGCGTCACCAGGTGGCAGTGAGTGACATCACTGCATCAGTATGGGCACGGTAGGCAGGTGGGGCCCTGCTTTCTCTGGGCATCCTGAGTGCCATGCATGATAGGACAGAGTCTGTTTCTGAGCAGGTGTTTGCAGGGTGTCTGCTCCTGCGGTAGTAAGAAGACTTCCAATTCTCTGGTGGCGAAGTCAGGTGGCCACACAGCCAGGATAGGAGCTGGCAAGGTCTCCTCCCACACATGCATCTAGTCTTTCCAAGGGCAAGGCCACTGGAGCCAAACTCAACCCAGACTGGCTGCAATGGGTCCCAAGGGGAGGTAGGTGTCGGGAGAGCCCCCAGCCCAGTGGCTTTCTGGCCAATGTGGCAGGTGACCATTTGGACAAGTGTGACATATCCACCTCCCTGCAAGGGGGAAGCCGCGCCTCCCCTACTCACAGGGCCCCTCGGCTGCTGTGGTTGAAGGGGAACTTGTGGAGTGCCCTGTTCGATAGTTTGAGGGGCTGTGAGCTACACCGCCCTGGAGAGGCCTCACCCCTTCCACCCCTCAGGATTACCATTAGTGCCACCGTAGGGCTCCTAGTGGCTTCAGGGCCGACCGGTCAGATGGGCTGCACTCAGCACCTGCCTGAAACTAGATGACACTTCTATGTGTCGGGAGGCTGTGGCTTTGGTTTCTACCTGGAGGCAGCCCTTTAGGACCAGTCCGTGATGGTGAGAATGGTCACAGGCTGATGTGCCCACCTGCCAGGGCATGTTCAGAAGCCTCATGGAGGGAACGCTGGTGCCCCTGCCCCTCAAGTACAGCCTGGAACCCAGCAGCTTCAGCTCCACCTGGGAGTGGTTCGGTGATGCAGAAGCTCAGGCTCCCCCCAGACCGGAGAATCCGAATCTGCACTTCACCAAGGTCCCCAGGTGGTTCCTCTACACATTCAAGTTTGAGAAGCACTGCCTTAGAGCTCTTGTTCTTAATGCTGGTGCACACCAGGATTGCCTGGGAGCTCTGACAAATCCTGACACTCAGGTTATGCCCCAGCCCAACTGCTGGCAGTTGGGCTAAGATATGTAATTTTTGAAGCCCCACACTGGTGATTATAGAATGCAGGCAGAGAGTAGAGAACCACTGTTCTAGAGGTGTGTCAAGACCTTTGAGTGTGACCCTCACGTCATCAGGGGAGCCTTCAGCTGGGGCACCATATACAGGCATACGGTGCTCACCCACAAGGACAAGGAGCTGCCACCAGCTTGGTGCCTGCACCATCCAAGTGATGGAAGCCACACATGGCCAACAAGTGCGTTCCTGGTCTGTGACTTGGTGGGGTGGTGGAAGCTGGGCACACAGCATCATGAGGGGTAGGGGAGGGAGTCTCTGAAGTTGATCCAGGCCACTTCTGAGAGGCACCTCTCTTCCAACACAGGCTTACGGCAGCCAAGAAAGATGTGTCCTCTAATCGTTTAGACTGCACTCAGGCCTGGACAACTGGAGTTCCTTGTGAAGGGGCAAGATGCTTTCTGATCCTGGGGGAGGACCTGGGAACAGGAGTGTTGATGGGACTAAAACACAATGTGGGTGCAGTGTGGTGGGGCACCTTGTTCCACGTCCCATGCTACAGTCTCCAGAACAGTTTTCCTTCGAGACACTGAATGCCCAATAAAGGAGAACTCAGGGACTGCAGCCTCCTAGAAATGGGAACTCATCCGGGAGACTAACGGCCACTTGGGCTGCATTCCACTTGAAATCAGTGGTAAGGTGGCGGCTCTACTCTGGGCACTACTGAGCAGAGGGGACCACTGCTCCAGCAGGGCTAGAAATTGTGTTCACCCAGGAATTCAGTGAGCCAGACTCTTAATACATGCTATGGCCCAAGGCAGAAGCTGCAGACATGGCCCAGGCCTAAGCCAGTCAATGTAGCTCTATCCTCTGGCAAGGGTGTTGTTCCAGGGACAGGTATGTGACTGGTTTTAGGTCAAAGAGCAAGATTCATGGATTTTCAGACTTGTTGCAAGAGAACATTTATTTTCTGTTGGGTCTGGACAAATGAGAGTCTATAGAGGAAGAAAGCACAGAGCGATGAAGAGAGAAAAGCAGGTGCCTCTGGGGACTCTGTTTGGAGTCCTGGATCCAGTTATTCCTGAAGCTAACTAGCTGTGATTTTCAAGATGAGTCATAAAATCTGTCTCTCATTTTTTTTAAAAGCCAAAGAAGCCTTACCTGCAACAGAAAGGGTTCCAACTAATTCCCTGAGCAAACAGGGGCTGGCTGAGTGATGTCAAACCATTTGAACCCCCTGATTCCACCTGAAATGCTTTGTTTGGTTCCATTTTTAGATCTGCAGAACAAAGGGGTTTGGCACACTTTCAGGACTTTCAGCGACAGCCAGTTCAGGCTGAGGCAGTCTCTAATGCAGGTATCAGTAGAAGCAGCATCTGTTTGTTGTGGACTCACAGAGTAGAGGGATGACCCCTTTGTATCAGGGCCACTTTTGAACAGCTCAGTAATCAGCAAAATAAGCAAACTCCAAGCTTTGGCCCATTCCCTGGACATGCCCAGTATGATCTGATGGCCTTGCGTTTTCTGCCAGATGGGAAAGAACCTAGCAAAGGATGAAGGGCTTTAGAGTGAGACAGACACAGGCAGACATAGGTAGTGGCAGCAAGTCCTTAGATAGAGCTGCAAGTGGTGTTTGGTAAAGGAAGCCTTGGATGTCTCATACAGTATTCTGGGTCCCATTGGGAGAGGGGGTAGGGGTGTCCTAGGGTGGTTCAGGTCACCAAAAGCAAAAGGGACCAAAGACAGCCAGCCCAGAGTGACCGGCGCAGAGCTGGGAGGATGGAGGTCTTGTTGGCATGGAGGAGCAGCGGTGTTTCTCCCATCCACACACCCGGACACCACAATCTACCTCCCAGAACCTGGGTGCTGGAGGCTGGAAGAAGCACCAGGTTGAGTGCGATTAAGATGGCAGGCAGTCAGCCCTGGGGGCTCAAAGCATAAACGAAGCTAAAAATTCTCAGGCGCCTGCACTGGTGGCCTGAGACCTGCACCTGGAAAGCTCAGTGCGAGGTTGTGCACATAACCAATGCTTAGCAAGGAGCAGCAGCATGTTGCTCCCATGGTTCCCTGCTCCCTTGGGAGGAGAGCATTTGCATAAAGCTAACACAAACCACAACCAGTGCAACAAATCAGAGATGATAAACCTCTACCATCCAGAGAATAAACTTGAGCCTGAGTAGAACAGAACTAACTCCAAGTTCTGTCTTTACTGGAGTCCTGGTGTTGCTTAACAGCCTGGGCCTAGTAAGTTTCTCAGCTATCAAAAGAGGACAACAAAGCTTGTCGTCCAGGCTGCTGTTTAGGACTGAGTGAGATGACGTAATGTACAAAGGCGGGATGGAGCTAATGGCAGGGATTATCGCTCACTGTTATTTTTGGCATCTCTCAAAATGCAGCACATGGGCACCCACCCACACCACCTCCAGACAGGCCTGCTCTGGCTGTCCCGTCCTAACTCACTGGGATTCAGAAATAGTGCCACCCACAGGAGCTGATGGGTGGCTGGGAAGCAGTGTGTGCTGGGGGGATGGGGCAAGAGGGGACAGTAATCCCACAGGTGCCCCACCCACCTGTGGCCAGCAGAGGGCATGAAGGGGACAGTGTGGCAGATCCTGGTGCTAAGGAGGCCCTAGAAGCAGTGGCAAACACCTGCCCCTTCCTGCCAGGACCAGCAGTACTGAGTCCAAGAGGGAGCCTGGATCAGCAGCAATTTCCTACACCAGCCAAATAACTCAGAGGCTTGTACAGCTCACAGAACCGGGAGAAAGGGCTCCACACAGAAGGACAGGGAGGGTGATGGCCAGATATTGCCAAGGACCTATCACACTCTCTGCTCAGGTCTTCAGAGAAATGTGCAGGGCTGAAAGCAGGTAAAATAGAGTAAGGTGGTGGGGCTGGACCTGAATGCCACCCTCCCCCACAGGGACAGAGCCAGGCAGCAGGACATCCCTGCCCATCACTGCCACCTGACCCAACTCCAGTGGACAGAGGATCACATGGATGATCCTACCATAGGCAAAATTGTTGGGCCCCCTGCCTAAAATTCATGTGTTGAAACCTAATCCCCACTGTGATGGTGTTAGGAGGTGGGGCCTTTGGCAGGTGATTAGGTAATGAGGGTGGAGCCCTCACAAATGGGATCTGTGCCCTATAAAAGGGACCCCAGAATGCTCCCTCACTTTTTCTGCCATGTGAGGACACAGGGAGAAGACAGCTGTCCATGAACCAGGAAGGGGACTCTTGCCAGACAGCAACCTGCCAATGCCTTCATCTTGAACTTTTTGGCTCCTGGAGCTGTGAGAAAGGCACTGCGGTTGTTTGTGAGCCGCCCAGTTTATGGTATTCTGTTAGAGCAGCCCAACAGACTGAGACCTATCCCCACCTGCAGGCAGCACCTGAAAAACAGGAGGATGGACTTGGGCCTTCCAGATAGTGGAGTCAGATCCTGCACCTTCTTCTTCAAACCCTGAAGCAAGTGACCACTGGGTCAGCTTCAGCTCAAAAGGAGGTAGAAAGAGGGTGCAGGTCACAGAAAAGTGTAGGAGTGTGGGAGGGCAGTTAGGTCTCTGTACCATGGGACCGGCAGAAGAAGTTGAAGCTCAAATACAGAGGCTGTGGCTTAGAGATGATCCAGTCTAGACAGCGAGTGAAATCTGCTGCTGGGGCCAATTCTCCAGCAACTATGAAGGATGCATGAGACATATGGCTTGGATAACATGGCATCAAAACTCCTGACTTCATAGCAGTACCCTGTACTAGGCTGATTTAAAGTTCTCTCTTTCAACTTCATGCTGATGAGCTGCTAAACTAAGGAGGAGGATGTTGGTGGGAAAAGCAACTGCATTTTTTTCCAATTTTGTTATGGTGGTAAAATACATAGCAACTGCATTTTTAAAGTTTCTCAGCAGAAATAAGTAACAGCCAAGAGCCATAATGATGCTGTTGGATGCTAATGTTTACAATTCAGTATGAAATAATTATCATGAAAATACAACTGACGTGGTATGGTATCAACTTACAAAAGCAATCTTGATAAAATTACACAAGAGAATAATAGAAAATGCAGATGAAAATATGGCCTTCAGGTGCTCAGAATCTCAGAGGTGGTAGAAATTGGAGCTCTTGCTTGGCAACCAACCAAACATTTTTCAAGCAATGGAACTGAGGTTGACAGATTCTGTAACTTGCCTCAGGACACAAAGTGAATGAGTGACAAAACTGAGCTCTCTTAGTTAATCAAATATGATGATACCAAACATTCAATGTGATTCAAAACACTTTAAATAATAAAACCAAAAGCAAGTGACATCAGCAAAAAATGACAGAATAAGGATCTCCAAAAATTCTTTCCCCCATAAAAACAATTAGAAAACTTCTTAAAAAGAAAAGGTCAGAATGAACTTTGTCAGAACTCTGGAAATTAATGCAACAACTCAGGGAACATTTATTTGAGACAAACAGCCAAGTCTTAGTAAAAACAGTGAGCTTTACAGCATTTTAACTTGCTATATTTCACTACCCTGCTCTCTAGTCCCATAACAGCCTTGACAACCGACAGCTTCCCAATAACAGTGTAAACCAGCAGCCTGGCAGCCACTGGAAGGGGACAACTGGGTTGAAGATTCTTCAAAGCTTCATTCTCAGAAATCTGTCATTAATTTACCCGGCTGGTGGTTACCTGGAAAACCCCACTTGCAAGAAGGAAAACCTACTCTGACCTGAGTTAGAAGTCATCCAGTGTGAAAAGCCCTTCTCTCCCACTGAGGTGCTTGCTGAAGACAATTACAGGCAAAATATTTAACTTCACAGCTGTCTAAGGCAGTGAATAACAGTTGGGGCAAACAGCAGATTAACTAAAAGCTTGCAAGGAAGCTCAGCATATCCCTGGTTATCTAGAGTATCACCTGTGCATATACTCAGGGAAGACCCGAGAAGGCTCTAAGCTCTCAAGGCTGATCTTAAGATTCTGCATAAATAGGAAGTGAGAGTTTAGACAGAGTTGTCAACTGCCTGGTTGAGTGTTGAAAGGAGTGTCCAACATGCACACAGAGATTTCAGCAAGTATTGGGAGATTTACTAGTTCTAAATGTTTAAGAAAATCTGTCTGATCATTAGCTGATCACTAAGCCAACTAAGTAGAGACTCCAGTGAACATACATGACAAAAATATAAACTTTACAGAATTAGTTTAGAAAAGCCAATAAACAAAGAACAACAATAACAAACCCTGAGGAGAGGGAAAGAATCTAATGTTCCATGTTGCTATATTTTTAAAATTTTCAACAAAAATTACAAGACATAAAAAGAAACAAGAAAATATGGTCTATATACAGGGAGCTCAGTCAGATCTCCTAGACAAATAACTTAAATAAATTAATTTAAATATTTTCAAAGAATCAAGAAAACATATGTAAAGGAAAGTATGAGAATGATGCCTCACCAAATAGATAATACACATAAGGAAAAATTTTTAAAGAGAATCAAATAGAAAGTCTGGAGTTGAAAATTACAATTACTGAAATTTAAAAATCACTAGAGGGGCATAATGGCATATCTAAAATGAAAAAAGAAAGGTTTGGTGAACTTGAAGGCAAATCCATTGAGATTAGCCAATCTAAGGAATAGGAAAAAAATAACAATGAAGAAAAATGGCTTGGCACAGTGGCTCATGCCTGTAATCCCAGCAGTTTGGGAGGCTAAGGTGGGAGAATTGCTTGAGATCAGGAGTTCAAGACCAGCTTGGGCAACATAGCAAGGTCCTATCTCTATTTTAAAAAAGTTAAATTAGCCAAACATGTTGTGTGCACCTGTAGTCCCAGCTACTTGGGAGGCTGAAGCAGAGGATTTGCTTGCAACCTGGAGGTCAAGGCTGCAATAAGCCATGATCATGCCACTGCATTCCAGCCTGAGTGACAAAGAAAAAAGAGGAAAAAGAAAAGAACAGAGCCTAAAACACTGTAGGGTAGGGTACCACTGAGCATACCAACCTGTGTATACTGAGAATCACAGAAAGGGAGGGAAGAGAAAGATGCCAAAAGAACATTCAAAGAACTAGTAACTGAACACCTCCAAAATTTGAGGAAAACACAACCCATCCAAGAAGTGCAACAACCTTGAAGGAGGATAAACTCAAAGAGATTGACACCTAGACATGTCATAATCAAACTGTCAAACCCAAAGACAAAGAGAATCTTGAAAGCAGCAAAAGAGAAGTGACTTATCACATAGAAGAGATCTTCAATAAAATTAGTAACTGATTGCTCATGAAAAGTCATAGATGCCAAAAGGCAGTGAGATGAACTATTCAGGCTGCAATAGAAAGACTGTGGACCAAGAACACGATATCCAGCAAAACTATCCTTCCAAAATAAAAGGAATGGGAGAAATTGCTTAATGAATACAGAGTTTTCTTTTGGGAGTGAAGAAAATGTTTTGGAACTAGATACATGTGGTGGTTGCACAACATTGTAAATGCACTGTCACTAAATCGTTCACTTTAAAATGATTAATTTTATGTTATATGAATTTCACCTCAATTTTTAAAAGAAGGGAAAATTAAGACAAATTAAGACATTCCAAGATAAACAAAAGCTGTAAAGAAATGATCACTAGCAAACTTGTCCTACATGAAATGAGCATTGAACAGTAATTCAAATCCACATGAAAGAATAAAGAGTACTAGTAAAGGCAAATACATGGGTAAAAATTAAAAAATAGTACAAATATATTTTTGTTTGTAACTTTTTCTTTCTAATTTAAAAGACAACTGTGGAAACCAATAGCTATAAATCTGTGTTAGTAAGCACATAGAGACATAATGTATATAAGAATAACAGCACAGAAAAGGGAGGAGGAAAGAGATATATGTAAGAGCAAAATTTGTGTGTACTATTGAAATTAAGTTGGTATTAATTCAAACTAGATTGTTATCAATTAAGATGCAATCTGAGGCCGGGCGTGGTGGCTCAAGCCTGTAATCCCAGCACTTTGGGAGGCCGAGG
>NW_016107346.1:8228142-8238910 GCF_001604975.1 Cebus imitator | reverse complement strand
AAAAAAAAAAAAAAAAAAAAAAAAAAAAAGAAAGAAAGAGAAAAAAAGAAAAAGAAAACAGTAACCAAAACAGAGCTGCTGGAGTAGCCATACTAATAACAGAAAAAATATTGTCTGTTTAGGATAAAAATTACTACAAAGTAGGAAATTGTATAATGATAAAATTGCCAATGAATCAAGATTTAACAACCATACACATATGTGCATCTAATATCAGAGGCCCCAAATACGTGAAGCAAAGCTGACAAAATTGAAGGAAGACAGCAGTAATAGTTGGAATCTTCAATATCCTACTTCAATAATTAATAGAAACATTAAACATAAGATCAATAAGAAAATAGGAGACTTGAAAAACATGATAAGCCAACTAGACATAACAGACATCTATAGAACGCTTATCCAATAACAACAGAATTCACATTCTTCTCAAGGGCACATGGAACATTATTCAGGATAGACCATCTGTTAGGTCATAAAATAAGCCTCAACTAATTTTTGAAAACTTAAATCATACAAAGTATGTTCTCCAACCACAACAGAATTAAGTTAGAAATGATTAACAAAATGAAATTTGAGAAATTTACAAATAGATTGAAATTAAACAACACACTCCTAAACAACCAATGGATTAAAGAAGAAATCATAAATTAGAAAATACTTTGATATTAATAAAAACAAAACCACAACATATCAACATTTATGGGATGCGGCTAAAACAGTGCTTGCAAGGATACTTATGGCTATAAATGACTATATTAAAAAAGAAGAAAAGCCTAAAATCAATTGCATTTTAAGAAATCAGAAAAAGAGCAAGAGAAACTGAAAGCAAACAGGAGAAAAACAATAATAAAGATTAGCAAAAAATTAATGAAATTGAGAATAGAAAAATAAAGAAAACAAAACCAAAAGTTGGTTCTTTGAAAACATCAATGAAATCAACAAACCTTTAGTTAGACTGACCAAGAAGAAAGGATAGCAGGCCCAAATTGCAAAAATTAAGAATGAAAGAGGAGATATCACTACCAACCTTACAGAAATAAAGATGATAAAGAAATAATACCAGCAATGGCATACCAACAGACTAGATAACCTGAATGGTCAAATTTCTAGAAAGACATAAACTACCAAAACTGGCTCAAGAAGAAATAAAAATTATGAATAGACCAAAACAACTAAAGAGATTGAAGACTTTTAAAACTTCACACAAAGAAAAGCGAAGGCCCAGGTGGCTTCTACCAGATGAATTCTACCAAATGTTTAAAGAATACTATGAATTATGTATCCCTTAACCAAAATGCTTGGGATCAGAAGTGTTTCAGAGCTGAGGGTTTTCCAGATTTTTGAATATTTTACATTATACCTACCAGTTAAGCATTCCAAATCCAAAATTCCTAAATCTGAAATGCTACAATGAGCATTTCATTTAAGTCACATGTCAATATTCAAAAAATTTCAAACTTTGGGGGCTGAATGAGGTGGCTCACACCTGTAATTCCAGCACTTTGAGAGGCCAACGCAGGTGGATCACCTGAGGTCAGGGGTTTGAGACCAGCCTGGCCAATGTGGTGAAACCCCGTCTCTACTAGAAATACAAAAATTAGCAGGGTATGGTGGCAGTCACCTGTAATCCCAACTACTCAGGAGGCTGAGGCAGGAGAATCACTTGAACCTGGGAGTCAGAGGCTGCAGTGAGCTGAGATCACACCACTATACTCCAAATAAATTAATGAAATTGAGAATAGAAAAACAAAGAAAACTAAAAAAACCAAAAGTTGGTTCTTTGAAAACATCAATGAAATCAACAAACCTTTAGTTAGACTGGCCAACAAGAAAGAATAAAAGGCTCAAATCACAAAAATTAACAATGAAAGAGGAGATATCACTACCAACCTTATAGAAATAAAGATAAGGAAATAATACCAACAACAGCATGCCAACTAGATAACCTAAATGGTCAAATTTCTAGAAAGACACAAACTACCAAAACTGACTCAAGAAGGAATAAAAATTATGAATAGACCAAAACAACTAAAGAGATTGAATTAAGACTTTTAAAACTTCCCACAAAGAAAAGACAAGGCTTTTCTCCTGGGCGACAGAATGAGACTCTGTCTCAAAAACAAAATAAAATAAAATTTCAAATTTTGGAGCTTTTCGGATTTCAGAATTTTGGATTTGGGATGCTCAACTTGTAATAGGCATATGGTTTATTTTGGGGTAATGAAAATGTTCTAGAATTAAATAGTATTGATGGTTCACCACCTTGTTTAGGGATATGTTAATTATATCTCAATTGTTTTAAAAGTAGGGAGGAGGAAATTAAACGTTAGCAATCCAAGACAGTTATAACAATGTAAATCCTGGATATTTTTTTATTTCTTATTTGGTCAAATTGAAAAGAATTTGGAAGGCTGTATGCAAATCAAGCCCTTTACATTTTTTGTCCTAAAAGTATGTGACTTTCTATTTTATTTATTTCAAACATTTTCTATACTGTGAAAGGTTTCAATAAATTGGAAAGGCATGAGTCAGACTAGGAGGAAGTATATATAATATATACAATAAAGGGTGTCTGTATGTCTGTATCCATCATTGATTTATAAAGAGGTCCTGGCAGGCACTTTGGGAGGCTGAGGTCAGCAGATCACAAGGTCAAAAGATCAAGACCATCCTGGCCAACATGGTGAAATCTGGTCTCTTCTAAAAATACAAAATTAGCTGGGCATGGCAGCTGCTTGGAGGCGGAGGCAGGAAAATTGCTTGAACTCGGGAGGTGGAGGTTGCAGTGAGCCGAGATTGTGCCACTGCACTCCAGCCTGGTGACAGAGCAAGCCTTTACCTCAAACAAAAACAAAAACAAAAAAAAAAAAAAAAAAGAAAAGTAGATATGTAAAAACAATTCATGTAATAGCAAATACAAAATGGGCACTCCCAAAGAAAACTAAATGTAACAATCAGAATCCTGGAAATTTAAGACAGTAGACACTACTCATCATTGGCAGAGTATGAGGAAGTGGGCACGCCAATATACTGCTTGTAGGAGTTAAAACATCATATAACTTTCTTGGACAGCCATTTGGCAATCTGTATCAAAATCTTAAATGTACTCATCCTCTGACCAGGCAATTCCACCTCTGGGAATTTATTCTACAGAAATATTCACAGAGGCAAATGTAGATAAATGAATAAATAGATTCCGTGCAATCAGGTTTGTATTAAAAAATTATACATATCATAAATATTCCTTGGTAAGAGAATGATTAACTACTAAAGTGTAGATAAAAGAAATGAGGTAGATCTCTTTATGGACATAGAAGTACCGATAAAATAGGCCAGATGCAGTAGCTCAGGCCTGTAATCCTAGCACTTTGGGAGGCCGAGGCAGGCAGTTCACAAGATCAGGAGTTCGAGACAAGCCTGACCAACATGGTGAAACTCTGTCTCTACTAAAAATACAAAAATTAGCTGGGCATGGTGGCATGTGCCTGTAATCCTAGCTACTCAGGAGGCTGAGGCAGGAGAATTGCTTGAACCTGGGAGGTGGAGGTTGCAGTGAGCCAAGATTGTGCCACTGCACTCCAGCCCAGGCAATAGAGCAAGACCTTGTCTTAAAAAAAAGAAAAAAAGGAAAAGAATTGAAAGAGGTATAGAAATAGTAAGAAATAAAAGAGAAAAAAAATCCCAACAATCGCNAAAAAAAAAAAAAAAAAAAGAAAGAAATATGAATAAAATATATTTTAATTTTAAAAAATGATCTGAGCAGGCTGGGTGTGGTGGCTTATGCCTATAATCTCAGCACTTTGGGAGGCCATTGCGGGTGGATCACTTGAGGTCAGGAGTTCAAGATCAGACTGGTCAACATAGTGAAACCCCATCTCTACTAAAAATACAAAAATTAGCCAGGTGTAGTGGCGGGCACCTGTAGTCCCAGGTACTTGGGAGGCTGAGGCAGGAGAATCACTTGAACCCCCCGGAGGTGGAGGTTGCAGTGAGCCGAGATTGCACCACTGCACTCCAGCCTGGGCAACAGAGTGAGACTCAGTCTCAATAAAATAAAATAAAATGATCTGAGGAAAACATGCATATATAGTATGATTTCAGTTTTGCAAAAAAAACCTAAACCCTAATATGTATACATACATCTATGCAAATGCAGCCAGCGACAGACCCAGCTGGACTCCTTACAGTGAAAGCAGAAACGCACCGCAGTCTTCCTCACGCTTACTAAACTCACTCTGTGGCCCAGCTCTGCCACTCCCAGGGATCTCAGCTACAGATTTTTTTTTTTGGTCTGATACCTGGGCCTGGCCTCTCCAACACCAGCTCACAAACCCCTGGCTAGCCTCCGCGTGGGGAGCCCTCACCCTGACATCACCCCTTGCAGGAGCACCACTGGTTCAGAAAGGCCCTTCCCAGATGCCTCAGCCTGCAGGCACAGCAGCAGGGAGTGGGGCACAGGGAGGGAAATGGGCTCCTTGCACCATTCTCCAATGAGTTCCTCTCCACCTGAAGGTGAACCCCTGTAGCAGGCTGGAGGTCACTAGGGTCAATCTGCCTTCATCACACCATGGGACAAGGAGTTGCCTGATACGACGAAACTGTCCTCAGTCAAGAGCAGAGAAGGAGCCCTATTTTCCCATCCTGCTGTGTAAACGTGTCAAAAAGATCTGGAAAGATACACGATGGCTTTATTCTGGTGAGGGCATTATACCTTTTTACTTCTATTGCTTCTGTAGTGTATTTTCCCCCAGTTACTCCTGTAATTAAACAATAGTTAAAAAGAAAAAAAGTCTCCCACGCCTATTTCTGTCCTCCTCATTTTGAACAGGTTGTCTTTTAATGAGGAAACCCATGTCATCAGGGGTAGCCCAGTCAGGGCATAAGAATCAGCAAATACTTACGATCACATCGACCCGAATGCCCATGTCCCGCACAGTGGAGACCCTGGGTGCCACCCCCAGAGGCTCTGCCTGAATTCACTGGGCATGAGCATGGGCATCAGGCTGTGTTCAAGCTCCCCAGGTGATTCCAATGGGCAACCCAACCAGGGTCAAGCAGCAATGGGCTTTCTCCTCTCAACAGGGCCCAAAGCACACTCAGGTATTCCATGCCCGCACTCACCCCTGCCCACCACTTCCTCTTCCTCTGCCAGTGGCGCTAGCTATATAGTTCAGATCAGCAATGTTTCTGCTTAAGCTTTGATTCAAGACTGTTTTCCAAGCAGAAAGCGACATTTAGCTAGAAGGGGAGGGAAAGCAGAGTGGGAAGAGGGCGAGAACACCCCTCCCATTGCATCTCCATAAATGATTTGGCTGTGAAGCCACCCTGCAAGAGAGGGATGGCTCAGGAGAGGCCACATGGGGAAGAGTGTCAATGTAAATTAGGGCACAGAAGCAACAACACAACCATGCCACATAAAAGCAGCATGAACGTGAGAGGCTGGGCAGAGCGGCCATACAAAACAGAGACGTGATTTCCCGAGGTGCTACAGAAAATCCTTAGGGTTACCTGAAGTCATGCACTGAAGGGTGCGGGGAGGGCCCTTCTGGCCCAGCGCTGGTGAGTGGGTGGCAATCTGTGTGGTGAGAGAAGTGAGGCCAACATATTTACATATATGTGATGAGAAAATAGGCAAGAAATGGTGTGGAGAAAGGAGCTCTGTGAACCTTCTCCAACAGCCTCAACTCCTCAGCCTCCGTCCTCTCCCTGGATGGCATTTGGAGACCATGTCCCATGGTTAAAAATTATTTTCAAGTATGTCAACAGTTACGATCTCCCTAAGCAGAATGTAAACAAACTGGAGGACAGGGACCTGCACCTGGATGTCACTCATTAAATTCCTGTTGGTGGCTGTGTGTGGTGGCTCATGTCTGTAATCCCAGCACTTTAGGAGGCAGAGATGGGAGGATCACCTGAGCTCAGGAGTTTGGGCAAGATCTTAACAACAACAACAACAACAAAAATTAAAATTTAGCCAGGTGTGGTGACATGCACCTGTGGTCTAGCTACTCAGGAGGCTGAGGTTGGAGGATCACTTGAGCCTGGGAGATTAAAGCTGCAGTGATCTGTGATTACACCATTGCACTCCAGCCTGGGCAACAGAGGAGACCTTGTCTTAAAAAAAGAAAAAAAAAAAATTCCTGTTGGTGGCTGGCTCTGGGATCTCACAGACGCCTCTGTCCATTCTTCAGAAAATGTGTTCTCAGTAGCTTCTAGCTACAAGCACCATGCTAGGTGCCCGGGATACAATAGTGACAACAGAGGGAGGGCCTTGATGGCAAAGACCTTATGGCCTTGATCTGGGGCAATTATGACACACACCGTGGGGCAGGTGTTGGGTTAGAAGGATTGGTGGTTTTGAGGGCAGGAAGGACAGATGTTTAGCTCCGAAGAAAGTGAGAACCAGATGAAGTTGGATGGGTGAATGAAAAACATGCTAGACAAATACGGTGTGTGGGAAAGAGGGAAGGAAAAGGGAAGATTCCAAGTCCAGGGAATGGCGGACGTAAAGGCCCGAAGTCAGGGGAGGACATAGCCTGGTCGAGGCCCTGGAAGAAATTCAGTATCACTGAAGTTTTGAGAGCCGGATTGGGGTGGGGAAGGGAACTAAGTAGAGAGGCCTAGATGATTATTACACCATGCTAAGGCGTTTGGATTCTACGCTAAAGGTAATTAAAGCATGGCAAGATTTCAGACCGAGGATCTCATGATCAAATTCAAGTGTAAGGAGGATTCATCCCCTTGGTTACAGGGCTGCTACAGTCTGAATGTTCATGTCCCCTCAAAGTTTCTGTGTTGAAATCTTACCCCAAGGTGATGGCATTAGGTGGTGGAGTCAAGAGAGAACCCAGAGAGCTCGCTTGCCCCTTCCACCATGAGAGGACACAGCAGGAAGGTGCTGCCTATGAACCAGAAAGTGGGTGCTCACCAGACACTGAATCTGCTGGCACCTTGATCTACGATGTCCGGCCTCCAGAACTGTGAGCAATGCATCTCCAGATGTTTGTTACACCAGTTCAAATGGCCTAAGACAAGGGCAGAACTGTGAGTGGGGGGCAGGAGGGCTGGCTGGTGGCATGGGACAGGAGGAGCTGGCCAATTTGAGGACAGAATACACAGGACATGGTGCCTGAAGCAGGGCCGGGAAGTGAGGCAAATACATAGCAAGCATGCACCCAGGTTTCACACTCGGGCATGCGAGTGGATGGTGGAGTCCCTCGCTGAGACGAGGCGCAATTGTGCTGGGGAGAGTTTTGGATGCCTGCATGACTTCAGACAAGAAAATATTTCAGAGGAGTAAATCAAGGGCTGAACAGGAATAACTGTTCTAAATTCATCAATTTCATATAAACAAACACATTCATGCAGTCTCAAAAGGAAATGAATCCTGAAAGTGGCCCAAAAAATCCACCTACGCCTGTGCCCTACATTCACCTTAAGGGGTAAGTCTGGGGCAGAGCTGCAAACTCCACAATCTTTTATGCAGCAGAGGAAACCAGACTGTGACCTTCAGGGAGTCCTGACAGCTGCTGTCGGCAGAATGATTGACACTCATGACATGGAAGTGAGCCTTAGGCTGGGGATGTGTTTAAACCTCAGCACAGAGCAAACACCTTGCCTCTGGAGGGAGGGGTGGGGTCTGAGCCTGTTGTCAGTGACTACCAAGCTAGCCCACCCTACCTTATTTTGTTGTTGTTGTTGTTGTTCTGTTTTGTTTTGTTTGGGGCTTTTAGCAGCCTGAAGCCATGGTTTTTAGTTTCTGTCTCTAGTGATAAGCAGAAAAGAGGGAGGAGGAAGGGGCTTTACCAGTGCAACCAGAAACAGAAACTAAGAACCTATGACTGCATTCTCTCCCTTAGACACCCCTGGAAGGCACTGCTCACCCTTCTGGAAGTATTTTATGTTATTTCTAAAGGATCATACCATCAATCAGACTTGGTTTGAGCATACAAGTTCATGAGTTTTGACACACGTGTGGAGTCATGTAGCCACCAGCACAGTCAGGATGCAGAACTGTCCCATCACCGCCCCTCCCAAAAACAAACTTCCCCCATGCTGCTCCTTTATAGTCACACACTCTTCCCGCTGGCAACCACTGAGCTGTTCTCCGTCACGATCATTCTGTCTCTTTGAGAATGTCACAAAAATGGAATTGTACAGTATGTAACATTTTGAGACTGGCTTCTTTCACAAAGTGTGATGCTTCTGCGCTTCATCCAAGCTGTTGCGTGTACCGGTGGTTTGTTCCTTTTACCCTTCTGGTATTAAACGTGAAGGCACTGACAGCATTGCTAAATATACATTTGCCTTGCTCCTCTGAGCACCTACCTTTTGTCTTGCGTGGATGCCAAAGAAATCATCTCAGTCACAGGTGTCCTAATCTCAGCACACCAAATTCCTAACATGAAGTATGCAGAAGATCAGTGACTTCTGCTGAAATAGATTAGCAAAACACCAAAAGCTTGAAGGTTTCATCTGGAACAACTTTTTTCTGGTCATTTTTAATTCCTAAAGTAGGGATGTTCCAGGTAATCCAATGAAAGGGAAAAATTAGCCTTTATTTTCATTATTTACAAACCTAATGTAGGAGATATAGTTCAGACTCAAGTTACTGTTTTTCCTTATCACTCCCACAAAAATAAGAGGGGAACAGTGGTACATATAATCATGGGTTCTGCTGTTCACAGACTTTTGAGGTAGAAGGCAACTCTGAACAATATCCTTGTTTGACAATGTATCCAGCAAACATTTACTGGATGCCTGCCTGTGCACAGCACAGAACTGGGAACAGAGATGGGGGGTAGCCTCTTCCCTCCAGGCAGACAGTCCCAGGAGATCCCAGCCATGGAGCTCACTGTGAGGTTCAGCAGCTGACTTATTACTGCCCTCTGCACTTTGCTTAGGTTCTGTTCAAATCCTGATGCTCCCCAAGCTTTCACCATCAATGGGTGGGTCAGGGAGGACGGGATTTACAGGTTGTCACATCTAATCCAAAATGGTGAATTCATAATAACAAATCAAGAGTTGCTTAGACTAGGCTCTAGCAACTCTAAAGATCAAGATACAAAGATGATGAAATCAGCTGAAGGAAAGTTCTCTGTTGGTCACTTGACTGGAATGTGAAGCTTAACTGTCAGACAGTATTTCACACATAAAAGAGGGAAAACAGCAATGATCAATACTCATATGAAGAGCCATGGGCAAGCCAGCTTGGTATATAACGTGGGGGCCTCAAAGCGATGACCTCACTAAGAGCCTTGTGCCCTGGCCCAGAGCACGTTCACTGAGAAGACATGCCCACAGTAAAGGCATCAAAGCATAATGCCATGCAATGAGTGACATATGTGAGGCCCAGAAGAGAAATGTCACAAAGTTCAAAAAACAAAGGGCCAGGGTGGCCTGCCAGCTCTCGGCATTGCAGTCAGGCAGGGACAACCTCCGGTCCTCTCACCTGGTCACAGTGAGCATGCTATGGGCCAGGGCAGGTGCCCCTGGGTCGGATGAGCTTGCCGGAGCTGAGTCTGACCTCTCCCGTCTGCCCTCATCTGCCCAGACCCACAGCATCTGCCTGTGGCTCCCATGTTGTCCAGAGTTCAGCATGGTCCACGAGGCCCTGAACATCTTCTTGACACAGCACGGAGGAAAACTGAGCCGTCATGTGGGTGAGGAAGGGAGGGCACGTGTCCCACCACTGTGTGCCTCAAAGGCAAGTGCAACAGAGACGCGCTGCTGTGCTTAAGGAGCGTAAAGTCCAACCTGCCCTCATGCCTAGGGCAGTAAGAGCCTATTTCAAAGAAGACAACCTTTTTTTTCCTTAAAGAGAAGATGAATGCACTAATTTCTGCCAGAAAGTAATCTTCTTCCAAAAGGGAGAAGACAGGCTGAAATCCAGAGAGGAGTCATAATTCACAGCCTCCTTTTGTTGTAACTGAAAAAACTCCAGTGATAGTTCATGGCTAACCGGCCTCCCCAAAGTCAAGATGCCAGCAACACACCCTCTGCCTTGTCAGACCAAAGAGGGACCCGAACGTAAACAAGCTGACATGTCTGATGTGCCCCTCCCACCCCTCCAAGACAGGGTGGTGGCAGGAACATGAAATTCACCTGCCACTATCCAAACCAGACCATTCCCCCAGACACCACTGACGCAATTCCCTGCGGCCACGCCCCTCCCAGCCTGCAGGCCACTGGGCTACACAAAGGGGTCACACAAGAGCTCTTAACCTCAGACGTTAGGCCTTTTAAAAATGTACAAACATGTAATAAGCACCTAAGTGACAAGGATACACAAGTGTCCTCATAGGACCCTGTAGTCAGTGGGATAGCAGACACAGACAGTTGAAGGAGTCTCCTCGAGAAAGAGAATAATGTCCTTAGGGCAGAGCAGGAGCAGGTGCCAAGTGGACGGCCCAGAGGCTGTGATCGCCATGGGTGTGGAACACCTGGGACTGCAACTGAGCCTGAAGGACAGTGAGGGAATTGCCAGGGGTGGCCTTGCAGGCAAGGGAAGTGCCCGAGCAGGAGGCACTGGTGGCAAAGAGCAAGACGTGCTCAGCATTCAGAGGGGACCAGTCAGACTGGAGTCAAAAAAAAAAAAGGCGTCTGTGGAGGAAAGAAAGGAGAGAAAAGGGCTGAAAGGCCAGGGCTGCCTGATGGTAGAGGCCCGAGGCTGAGGCCTTAAGAAGTGTGTCCGAGAAGTCTTAGCTCAGTGGGAAGGCAGGGGGATGGAGGATCAGTGGGAGGGGAGGCAGGGGGACAGAGGCTCAGC
>NW_016107346.1:8220628-8227872 GCF_001604975.1 Cebus imitator | reverse complement strand
GGGGGGATGGAGGCTCAGTGGGAGGGGAGGCGGGGGGATGGAGGCTCAATGGAGGGGAGGCAGGGGGATGGAGGCTCAGTGGAGGGGAGGCAGGGGGATGGAGGCTCAGTGGGAGGGGTGCCCTGGTACCCCTGTGGGCAGAGCCAGGCCACAAAACCCACCCAGCAACCATGCCTTCGTTAGCCTCCTCCTCTGGCTTTTGAAAGGAGCCTGGGGGACTAGACGAGAAAAAGAACAGAGGTGGGAGTTGGGCCTGTCCACTGTGTGTGCCCATGTGCATGCGTGTGTGTGTGCACATGCGTGTGTGCATTTGTGTGCATGTGTGTCTGTGTGCTGGCATGTATGTGTGTGTGGAGGGTGGTGGGCTGTTTAGTAAAGTACTCTTTGTCAACTCTTTGGTTCCAAGAGATGGAGGAAGGCAGCCTCCCAAGAACACCAAGCACCCTCCTTCCATCCTGACTTGGCACCCTGTAAATGACACAAGGGCCTGAGCCCAGCCAGGGAGCAATCTGGCCCCTCCACTCCATAGCCTTGTTGGGCACAGCAAATCAGTCACAGGAAACAGAGACTCCAGTGTGGCTGTGGGAGGGTACCTCACCTGTGAAGGAGAAGGTCATCTGGCTCCACCTTCTATGATGGTGGCAGGAGGCAGGTGAAGGAAGTCAAGTTCCGGAGGAAGGAGCGCTGAGCCCCTCCCCTCACTTAGGACAGAAGGTGATTCTTCAAGAAATGGGGTTGGCACACTAGGTCAAGGCTCTAAAGGCCTGTGATGCAGCCAGCCCTTTTTCCCTTGGTTCCACTACTTAGAGTACCATGACCTTGGACAGATTCTGCAACCCCTCTCATCTGTGAAATGGGCTCATCCTGTTGTTGAGAGTTAAATGCTTATGTGTTGGCACAGAGCCTGGCCATAGAAAGGGCTCAATAAATGGTGATCATTTTGACCATGACGGGCCATTGAGCCTCTGTCACAGTGGGAAAGTTGCCAGCATGACACAATAGAACCTCTGGTTTCAGTTCCCACCAAGGTCTGCCCAACCTAGCGCTTGGGAGAGCCCTGATCTTCTATATAAAGATCACAGGCCATGGCAAAAGCTCAGTCCCAGGGCTCTCCCCATCTGGAGCTCAGAGCTCTGAAGGGTGGAGCAGACATCCTGGGTGGCCAGCCCACATGGCCTGAGGCCCTAACCTAGAAGCAAACTGGGGGCCATAGGTGGGCATCACAGCCCACAGGGCATCTTATCCTGGATGCTGATCTGTGACGGGACCACACACAAAGGTCACCTCAGACCACAGGGCCTGCAGTTCTCAAGAAATCTTGTGTCTCCTCAAAGTCCTGAGTCACAAGAGAGACCCAGTCTAGAGACTCCTGTCTGGGTTAGGGCCTCTTTGTTACAGTACGGAATCTAGGGTCAGAATGAGCAAAATGGAGTGAATCCCACCTGGGTGTGCATCACATGACCTGTGCCGATGAGTATTAACAAGTGAGCTGGTGCTGGTGAGTATTAACAACAGCTGGCTGGGAACACACTGCGCCCAGCTGGCTGCACATCAGGATCAAATACAGCCCCTCCCCAGGAGCTTGAGAGCTGGGCGAAGCAGTAAGACGGGAACACAAGAGAAGCCGTGGAACAAAGGCAAGCTCAAGGAAGTCTGGACACCAACCAAGAAAGTGGGACGTCATAGATGGAAGAGTCCTGCCCATTGGGACAGTCAGAAAAGGCCATTCTCCACTCTAAAAAGTTCCAAAGGTCTGCAAAGGGAACAACGGGGGCTAGCAACTCTCATGTCAGTCAGATCTAAACTGTGACTTGTAAACAGCATGCAAATGAGACATAGAGGTCAGCACACAAGGCACAAGGGAGGAATGTCATCAATGACAGGAGGCAGGACAGGTGCAGTCACAGACACCAGTGGGCTCTCCTCTCTCAGTGCTGCCAGCCCTATGCTGACGGGGTCTCCGGCAGCTTTCACCCCTGCTCTGCCTGCACGGCCCCGAGTCAGGCCTCCAGAGAAGACAAGTGATGACCCTGCCTCCCAGCCAGGAAACATAATCGCTCCCTTAAGACAGGATCCAGACCTTTCCCTTGAGGACTCCAGCCATGCCAGTGAAAGATCTGATGAATATGAAGTGGGCTCCCTAAGTGTGTGGTGCTCCTGAGTGTGTGGGTGTGGGGGGCTCCTGAGCAGTGTGCACAGGCATTCTGGTCTTCAGAACAGATGTATCCCATCTCCCAATTCATCAACCAGGCTTCTGGCTTTCAAAGTATTTTAAGACGAGCGTGGGTGAGGGTCACTGGCTACTGCCAGGGCCTAATTATCCCTCGAGCTGAGGGAAGGGTCTGTAGGACCGAGGGACCTGTGCTAGCTCGGCCTCCCTTCAGGGACAAACTCTCAGAACTTGCCATGGCCCAGCCTCCCTGACCTCTGGGACCCTGAGCCACACCCCATCTCAGTATTCCAGACGCAGGTCACCTCTTCATCCAGAAGACATCCTGGCCCACAGGGCATCTCTCCCAAGGTAAGCAAAGAAGCCCCAGAAAACATGCCCCCACATTTACCACCTCTAATTAGGAAAACGGACGGAGTGTCCTAGCGCCTACGACTAGCTTTTACCACTCTGGCCCGGGAAGCTTAGCATCCTGAGATGAAAGCACTCTTCCCCTGGGGGTGTACCCCCAGGGCCGTGCTAGCACACTCTCCCAACCACACAGCAGCAGGTGAGGGGACCCTCATCCATATAACCTGAGTGCTCCTTCCCATTTGCTTCGGGGATGGGATCAGCCTCTGCTCCTTAGGAGGCCTAACCTCAATGATGCAGAAGCCTGGAGAGAGCTCACTTCTCCCAGCTGGGGAACTGGCAGATTCAGCACCTTCATCAAAACAACGTGAAGCCACAGGAACTCCCTCCTGGCCTCAGCTTCCTTCACTGCTGCACAGACTCATGGCAAGGCTCACACCGAGTGGGCTCACTGCTCCATCCCTGGGGGCACATGGACCATGATGAGGGGCTGAGGGACCTGCTGTCCTAAACTTGCCAAAAGCCCACCTTCAAGACATATCGCTTGTAAAAATTCCCTGATTTCAAAACCCATTTTGTTTCCCCCCATACCTAAAAATCTCATCTAAGAAAAAAATAAAGGAGTCCTCTTACTATTTCTCAGTGAGGCATAAGAGTGGACATCACCTTCCCTTCACTCTTAAATAATTCCAGCTGGGGGAAGAAACCACATCTCAGTGGGCATGTGGAGGAGACAGACACTTTACTGCAAACACTTAAATCAAGGAATAGTTTTTTTCCTAATGTGCCAATATACCAATGATGAAAACCATTTGCTTCTGATTAACTCCAAACTCTGAGAATGCACTAGACATTCTTAACAAGCTTCCCCCTCTAATTGCTCCTGAAGTTGGTCTCAGTAGTCATTTTTATGTCAGATGCATCACTAAATTATGAAGAAAAAAATATTATTTCCAGGATCATCCTTCAACACACACACACGCATGCATGTGCGTACACGAGTGTGGTCCTGCGATTAAGAAATGCTGCTGCATTTAGAAGTCCTGCTCCCTCGGCCCTCAGTCTGGGTGATGCTCCTTTGTCTAATCTCTGCCATGTCCCCTAGCTGCTCAGTGCCCAGAATGACATCTGGAAAACAGAAGGACACAGCCTCATGTAAGGGAGCCCTGAGCCACTTTCATCCCAGGTGTCATTGATACTTGGAGCTCCTGTCAGCTTCAAACGTTGTGAGAACAAGGTAAAATGATCCCCAGAGAGTTCTACAAACAGAAGGAACACTGAGAGGTCAGATGCTGAACACAAAACAGTGTGATCGAGGAGCCCACTTTCTACGCACCCTCCACTGAGCTACTGGAACCTCTTTCCTTACTTAGGTACACCCTCATTGTCCTTTCCTCGGGAACAGATCTGCAGGACGCTCCCCCCTGCTGTTACTATGGCATCACATTCACCATGGGAATGGGACTCTCTGTCCCAGCCACACACCCCCACCAGTCATTCAGCACAGGAAGTCTCTCCATGGGAGCCCTCCAACAGAGAACCTGCCTTGCCGTTTGAAGACCCGGATCCTTGTCCCACATGTGCCGCCATAAATGGGAATGGCCTTGGGAAACCCATGTGATTGTTCTCAGCCTGCTTCTTCATCTGAGCAGATGAAAACATCATTTTTTCTTGCCAATTTGAGGATCCAATGAGATATTGCACATGAATGCCCAGGCTTCCACTTGACAATGAACCCATGAGTGTTTATTGACTTGATTTTCATTCAAGAAGAACAAAGCCACCTTTATTTTATTTCATTTCATTGAAGAAGAACAAAGCCTCATGGGCCCCCTCACTGCTCAATTTGTTTTATTGTGTCTCTGTGTTTATGAAGAATATTGGTTTGTAATTTCTCTTCCTTTTTTGAAAAATCATGATTATACTGGCTGATATAGTTTGGATGTTTTGTCCGCTACCAAATCTCATGTTAAAACAGGACCCCCAATGTTGATGATGGTGCCTGGTGGGAA
Source organism: Cebus imitator (assembly GCF_001604975.1). Classification (NCBI taxonomy): domain Eukaryota; kingdom Metazoa; phylum Chordata; class Mammalia; order Primates; family Cebidae; genus Cebus; species Cebus imitator. The sequence continues at coordinate 8,223,339 of NW_016107346.1, read as the reverse complement.
GCATTCTGGTTGCGGGGGTGGATCCTTCCTGACCGCTTTGGTGTCTTCCCCATAGTAAGGAGTTCATGCTAGATCTGGTTGTTTAAGAGAGGCTGGGCCCTTACCTCCTCCTCTCTTGCTGCTTCTCTTGCCATGTGACACACTGACTCCTCCTGCCTTCCACCAAGCTTGGAAGCTTCCTGAGGCCCTTACCAGAAGCAGATGCCAGCACCACACTCCTTGTAGTCTACAGAACCATGAGTCAGTCTCAGGTATTCTTTTACAACAATGTTTAAAAACATTTTGCTTTATAGATTATCCAGTCTCAAGTATTCTGGTATTCTTTTATAACAACACAAATGGACTAACACATTGACCTCATAAAATTATTTAGGAAGCATTTCTCCCTCCTCTGTGAAAGATTTTGTGTAAGACTGGTGTTATCTCTCTCTTTTTTTTTTTTTTTTTGAGACAAAGTCTCGCTCTGTCACTCAGGCTGGAGTGCAGTGGTGCAATCTCAGCTCACTACAACCTCCGCCACCTGGGTTCAATCAGTTCTCTACCTCAGCGTCTTGAGTAGCTGCTATTACAGGCATGCACCACCACGGCTGGCTGGCTAATTTTTTTTTAATTTTAATTGAGACAGGGTTTCACCATCTTGGCCAGGCTGGTCTTGAACTCCTGACCTCGTGATCCATCCGCCTCACGGTCCCAAAGTGCTGAGATTGCAGGCATGAGCCACCACTCCCTGCCAGATTTTTGTCCACCTGAATGTCTTTGTTTCACAATTATTTTTGAGACAATTTTTCCAGAACTTTAAAGATGTTCTCGAACTACAAACCACTGCTCAAGGATATAAGAGAGGACACAAACAAATGGAAAAACATTCCATGCTCATGAGTAAGAAGAATCAATATCTTGAAAATGGCCATACTGCCCAAAGTAATTTATAGAGTCAATACTATCCCCATCGGGCTACCATTGACCTTCTTCACAGAATTTGAAAAAAATACTTTAAATTTCATATGGAACCAAAAAAGAGCCCACATAGCCAAGACAATCCTAAGCAAAAAGAACAATGCTGGAGGCATCACGCTATCTGACTTCAAAGTATACTACAAGGCTACAGTAACAAAAACAGCATGGTACTGGTACCAAAACAGAGATATAGACCAATGGAACAGAACAGAGGCCTCAGAAATAACACGACGCACTACAACCATCTGATCTTTGACAAACATAACAAAAACAAGCAATGGGGAAAGGATTTCCTGTTTAATATATGGTGTTGGGATAACTGGCTAGTCATGTGCAGAAAACTGAATCTGGACCCCTTCCTGACACCTTACACTAAAATTAACTCCAAGATGCACTGAAGACTTAAACATAAGACCTAACACCATAAAAACTCTAGAAGAAAATGTAGGCAATCCTACTCAGGCATGGGCAAAGACTTCATGACTAAAACACCAAAAGCAATGGCAACAAAAGCCAAAATTGACAAATGGGATCTAATTAAACTAAAGAGCTTCTACACAGAAAAAGAAACTATCATCAGAGTGAACAGACAACCTACAGATTGGGAGAAAATTTTTGCTATCTATCCATCTGACAAAGAATTAATATCCAGAATCCACAAAGAACTTAAACAAATTTACAAGTTTACAAAACAACCCCATCAAAAAGTGGGCAAAGGATATGAACAGACACTTCTCAAAAGGAGACATTTATTCAGCCAACAAACCTATGAAAAAAGCTCATAACCATCACTGGTCATTAGAGAAATGCAAATCAAAACCACAGTGAGATTCCATCTCACACCAGTTAGAATGGCAATCATTAAAAAGTCAGGAAACAACAGATGCTGGAGAGAATGTGGAGAAATAGAAACACTTTTACACTGTTGGTGAGAGTGTAAAATTAGTTCAAGCATTGTGGAAGACAGTGTGGCAATTCCTCAAGCATCTAGAACTAGAATACCACTTGACCTAGCAATCCCATTACTGGGTATATACCCAAAAGACTATAAATCATTCTATAAAGACACATGCACAGGCATGTTTATCGCGGCACTGTTCACAATAGCAAAGACTTGGAACCAACCAAAATGCCCATCAATGATAGACTGGATAAAGAAAATGTGACACATATACACTATGGAATACTATGCAGCCATAAAAAAGAATGAGCTCATGTCCTTTGCAGGGACATGGATGAAGCTGGAAACCATCGTTCTCAGCAAAGTAACATGAGAACAGAAAATCAAACACTGCATGTTCTCACTCGTAGGTGGGAGTTGAACAGTGAGAACACATAAACACAGAAATAGGAACATCACACACCAGGGCCTGTTGGGGGGTGGAGGGTTAGGCGAGGGACAGCATTAGGAGAAATACCTAATGTAGATGACAGGTTCATGGGTGCAACAAACCACCATGGCATGTGTATACTTATGTAACAAACCTGCACGTCCTGCAGCGTCATTCCCTATGTAAATACCCCAGAACTTAATTTTAAAAGGCAAAAAAAAAAAAAAGACATTCTTCCATTCTCTGTGAGTTTGCACTGTTTTTGATGAGAAGTCAGACATATCCATATTTGTGTTCCCCTATATGTAACGTACCTTCTTTCTTCTGACTGCTTTAATATTTTATTTTTATTTCTGATTTTCAGCAATTTAATTCTAGTGTGCCTAGGTGTCATTCTCTTTTCTTTTCTTTTTTTTTTTTTTT
>NW_016107346.1:8196905-8219680 GCF_001604975.1 Cebus imitator | reverse complement strand
AGACAGAATCTCACTCTGTCACCCAGGCTGGAGTGCAGTGGCATAATCTTGGCTCGCTGCAACCTCCACCTCCCAAGTTGAAGAGATTCTCCTGCCTTAGCCTCCCAAGTACCTGGGATTGCAGGCACCTGTCACCACACCTGGCTAATTTTTGTATTTTTAGTAGAGACGGGGTTTTGCCATGTTGACCAGGCTGGTCTCAAACTCCTGACCTCAGGTGATCTGCCTGCCTCGGCCTCCCAAAGTGCTGATATTACAGGTGTGAGCCACCCTGCCCAGCCATCCATTCAGGGAATTCTTCACTTGAGATATTATGTTTTCTGGTTCGGGAATTTCCATTTGGTTGTTTCTTAAATTGCTGCTTTTCTGCTGAAATTCCTATTTGTTCACTCACTGTTTATATGGGTTGGCATTTATCAACCTTTTCTCTTTGTTATTAGTCTCATTGTCCCTCTTGTCTAGTGATTTTTTTTTTTATTGTATGCTGGATATTGCAGATAATAATTTGTTTGAAAAGTGCTGAGTTTTATTCTGGCAGAATGTTAGTTGACTGGCATAGCATCTTGATCCTAACAAGGCTTGTTTTTAGGTTTTGTTATGGAGAGTTTAGCAAGTCTTTAGGCTAGAGCAATTTACTCCTAAGGTATGACCTTTCTGTGATCTCAGATTCAATGTTCAAGGAGCTCAGTAAGGTCTCCTCACTAGCAGATTGGAACTCTCAAGTCTCGGCCAGGTGCAGTGGCTCAGGCCTGTAATCCCAGCACTTTGGGAGGCCAAGGCAGGTGGAAAACCTGAGGTCAGGAGTTCAAGACCAGCCTGGCCAATATGGTGAAACCCCATCTCTACTAAAATACCAAAAATAGCTGGGTGTGGTGGTAAGTGTCTATAATCCCAGCTACTCTGGAGGCTGAGGTGGGTGAATCGCTTGAATCTGGGAGGCAGAGGTTGCAGTGAGCTGAGATCATGCCACTGTACTCCAGTCTAGGTGACAACAGCAAAACTCCATCTCAGAAAAAAAACAAAAGAACTTTGAGTCTCCCAGCAGGATGTGACTGTGTGACCTCCAGAGCGCGCTTAGCTCACTATCTTCCTCACAAGGTCCTGCCCAGTAGTTGTTCTCTGCTAAGCCTCAAAGAGTCATTCCCTGTGTAAATGCAACTTAGCATTTAGCGAAGACTCAAGATCACTTTGAAGACTTCTGAAGTCCCATCTCTGCTCAGCACCCTCCTCTCTGCTATGGTTCCAGCTCCTCGCCAAGTTCCAGCTGCCTCCGCTCCGATCTCTGTTTCTTGTGCTCAGCTCTCTGGTGGCCTCTGTTTCCCTGTGCCTTGGTTTTGAAGGCACTCTCAGACAGAAAGCCAGACTGAATATGGGGCTTGACTCACATGCTTCCAGTTGGATCAAAGACCTGCGCTGAGTGTTGTTGCATTCTTGAAAACAGTTCCTTCATGCATTCTGTCCAATATCGCAATTGCTTGGGAAAGAAAGGTAAGTCTGATATTTATATTATTCCATCATGTCTGGGATTGGAAGTCTGATTACATTTTAAAACATGACTCTGGCTGCCACATAGAAGAGACTGCCAGGTGAACTACATACATTAAGACCAAACAAAAAAGAAGGATGAGGGAGTATTTCTTGAAGCAGAAAACCTAATGTTTCAGCACGTGTTAAACACCTCTGCAACTCTTGCAAGGCATCAGGAGTAAAACGTGTATCTTCAAGTCAACCCATGGAATAGGAGGCCAGTTTTCCTCTCTGACGCCAGGTAGAAACACGCAGTTTTGAAGCTGGAATGGGAGGGTCTCCCCTCATGGTTTTTCTGGCCCAGCCCAGCCACACTGTAGCAGGGGCTGGCAGTGCCCCGGAGCTCCTTCCACGTTCAAAGCTGTAACCAGTGGATGTACTGGCTGTCTCATCTGGGAAGCAAGCCATAAGGGCAGGAGAGCCTGTGTGTAGCCTGGGGAGCTCTGAGGTTACCCTCAGGTAGGTCATCTCTTCCAGACAATTCCAAAATCTCAGCTGTGGGACAGGAATGGGTCCCACACTGCTTCTCCTGAAGATGCAGTTCCCTGTCAAACCTCCAGCAAAAGTTATTTTCCTAGCAAATGCCTTCCCTGTCCCTGCAGTGAGTAGTCGGGCAGGGGAGAAGCTAGCCACCCTTCCTGGCCACACAGCTACAGGGCTCCAGAGTTTCTCCATCCCACGGCCTGTGGCTAGCTTGTCTACCCAACAGCTTAGAAGTGAACAGAAAGATTTTATCAGCCCAAACAAAAACCCAAAACCAAACTCACTCTATTTCTGCAAATGCCTATCAGGCAGATAAACTCCAGCAAATTCTGTCCCCTCCCTTCTCTGGTACAAGCTGCCACTTGCCCTGGACAACAGATCAAGGCTCAGGTTTCCAAGGTGGCTTATAGTCCAGTGACCTTCCTCTCTCTGGTGCTGTCTCCATCCGTGGTACAGTGACACCCAGAGTCAATAAAAGGCTGGGACCTACATTTGGGAAGCGGACTGAGCCTCACAATTTCCACTAAAAGTCCATCCGTGCAGAAATTTCATTCATACCTCATCTATTTTCTCTCAGCCTAACTCGAGTCCCTATATTTATTTGTATCAATAAATTTGCAAAGCCAGAATAATCCTGAAGGTTCAGAGGTCTACACACAGAAGAAGCCCACTGCCCCAAACTTGTCTCGCCCAGCCCTGTGTTTAAAAGCTTCATGCAAACAGTGAGAGTACAGGATGTATAAATGCATCCTGAATTTAAGCCTCACACAGTGAATCAGCATCTCAGCAGCTCTGCTTCCTCCAAGACACCGGGGAGGTTTCTCCAGTGAAAATTCAGAAGAGATTGGCAGAAAGCTGTCAAGCAATTGCTATGTATGGTTTCTCTGCACCTCATGAGATTCATGAGCCCTAGATAGCAACAGCAGATAATCTTAACTGTCCCTTATGGTATTTGCATTCAATTCCCTGTGCTTCTCAGGGGAACTTATTTGTTCATCAAATTGCTTTCTTTATTTTGGTTCAACTTGCTTCTGGTTTACTTGTAACAACTGCGACCTAATTGCTGTAACTTATAAGAAGGGGTGGGCAGGTCCAGGAAAACCCCTCCATCTGAGAAAGCAGTTATGATTATTAGATAAAGATGCAACCCCAGGGGAGATTCTAAATGTTCCCATGTAATCTGGACCCAAACAACCATCGTCAAACCACTGCTCAGGAAATCTGCGAGTGCAAACAAATTGAGCTGTCAGGCTGTAGGACACGAGCAAACACTGGCCGGGCAAATGGCATTTCCTCCCTCCAGCACATTCTTGCTGCTGACCAGCCTGCTCTAAGGCCACTGAAACCTGATGCCCAGACCGGCCGGCCTCCCCAGGGAATGGGCCTGGCACCAAACGCTCCATCTGTTAGCACACCCCAAGCCACCTGGCCACTTTGCTTTTTTCCCTGGTTCCCTTTCAGGCAGGATAATCCTGTTCCTCTGCCACCTGTAAGCTCACAGAGCCTGTCCCAAGGTACAAGGCCCATCCGTGAGAGTGGCAGAGGGCCAGCGGGGTGGCTATTTCCATAGCCACAAAAGGAATGGGTATCAGGGCTTAGTCGTCTTTCAAAAAGGGGAAACTTAATTCTGAAGCAGGAAATGGCTGCATTTTGCCCAGATTCCCACCCCTCCAGATTAGTACATCATGAGTTGTCAGTAATGCATCTCTCCCACATTGCACTTTCCCTCTAACTTGGCACCACTTCCCACCTTGGAAGGTTGGCTCTGTCCCCTCCTCCAGCTGCTCCTACCTGCAGGAAGCCAATTTCAGAGATCTCTTACCAAGGGGGCTGTGGGCTGGGACTCACCTCTGAAAATAGTCTAAGAAGCTCCTTGTGGCTGGTTGTGGTGGCTCATACCTGTAATCCCAGCATTTTGGAAGGCAGAGGAGGGTGGATCACCTGAGGCCAGGAGTTCGAGACCAGCTTGACCAACAGGTAAAACCCCGTCTCTACTAAAAATACAAAAAGTTAGCCGGGCATGGTGGTGCATGCCTATAATCCCAGCTACTTGGGAGGCTGAGGCAGGAGAATCATTTGAACCTGTGAGGGAGAGGTTGCAGCGAGCTGAGATCGTGCCACTGCTTTCCAGCCTGGGTGACACAGTGAGACTCTGTCTTGAAAGGAAGAAAGAAAAAATGAAAAGAAAGAGGAAAGAAAGAAAGAAAGAAGAAAGAAGGAAGGAAGGAAGGAGGGAAGGAAGGAAGGAAGGAAGGAAGGAAGGAAGGAAGGAAGGAAGGAAGGAAGGAAGGAAGGGAAATCTTCTTGTTTCCCAGCCACTGTTTTGAAGATCCCCCAAAACCAGAGTCTGCTCTGCTCACAATGACAACCGTTTCTCCAAAACAAGGAGCAGCCTCAAAGCCGAGAGAGTCTGAGTCGGAGTGTCCCCTCCCTCCACACCCACCTGCCACCAGACCGCGGAGTTGCAGTTCAGCAGGCCTGGCTCCATTAACCTGCTGGTGTCCTTGGCCAGGGTCTGCCCTGATAGGGCCCATTTCCTTTTCTGAAAAATGGAGCCGATGATGGTGCCTACTCTCACAGATGACAGGAGGATTAAATGAGGCGATGTAAATAAGGTGTTGAGCTCAAGGTTGCAGGGAATTACCATTTAGTAATAGAGGGGCTGTTCTGGGCTTAGCTTCCAATGAGTTTGCTGGGCACAGAGAATCAGAAAAATCTAAGACACCTTTTATTTTTAAAGGGAGGCTGAGAAGTTGTCAGCAGCACATCCTGGCAGGACAGTGCCAAGCCTCAGGGGAGCAGTAGGCATCTGGGCAAGGTGCTGAACTGAGAGGCAGGAGACCCCCACGCACGTGCTTCTGTTCTTGTCACAGACACACCCCTCTTCTGCTTTCTGGGCCTCAGGTATCTCATCCTTAAAAGGGGCATATGAATCCTGGCCCTGCCCCCCTTATAGTGGACGGGGGCTCAATCAAGACTGCTGGGTACATGCTGGGCCTTGCAAAGAACAGGAGCTACACTGGTGGGAAGGTTTCTCCAGATCTGTGGGACCCTTTACACAATATCTCCGGGGCTGGTACTGGCAGAGAGATGGGGACAGGGTGGGATTCCACGGCACTTAGCAAGGAGCCTCCATGTGCCATGCATTGCATCAGGCCCCGCAGGGACAAGTCTGATGGCAGCAAGGTCCCCGCTCTCAGACTCTCACAGATGAGAATTTCCTGCTTCATGTCCCAGGTGTCATCCAACACGCAATGTCCAAAGATCAAAGAGAAGGACCAGATCTCAGTTAGGGGTGCCAGTGCCAGGAAGGGAAGCACCTGCAGGAATGTGTGCTCCCAAGGCCATCGAAGGAGTCGGTGGGTGGCCCCTTGGCAATGCTCTGCAGCCAGCCTGCCCTGGCCCTGAGAACCCGAATGCTGGTGACCAAGGCCAGGTCAGGACAGAAATCATCTGGCTAGGCCTCCAAGTTGGGCGAACCTGTGGGTGCTTTTTTTCCTCTCAGGCTGCTGTGCTCACAAAATTAAACCCAAGGAAATCCCAAACACACCAACCCCTGCTCCACATGTGTTTCGCATGGCTATGAGAAAACCACAAAGTAACATGGTGTGCCCATACCGCATACCAAAGCCTTTAAAGATGTGTTTTTCTAGAACAATGCTGACATGCTTGTGATGAAACATTTTACCGTTCCATCTAGCTGACTCATTTGGTGGTGAACAAGTGCCTGGCCCTTCCCCACCTCTGGGAGGCACGAAGCCCACCTTGGATTTTGCCCTAATGAACAGAGAGTGACAAGTGCTGCTTCCCTGTTTTCTGGTGGTGACCATCACTGGTGTCCTGCGCAGCTTACCTGTACCAGAGTTTAGAATGAGCAGGAAAGGCACTAGGGCAAATAAAACATTTTGCAATATAGTACCTGTGCTAACAATTCTCTTCCTTTTAACAAAAAGGCAGTTTGCAAAGAGTAAAAGAATGCCAGACAGGATGCGATGCACTGTCTGGTATTTGCTCTGCCTGCCTGGGTGTGCTGGGGGTAAGTGAAGGCACTGAGCCGGCCATCACTATAGGCTGTGAGCAGTGAGCTCTGTGATGCTCACACCTGTCTGCCACTCGCTCACCAGGCATGATCTGGCCATGCCCATTCAGGGCCCACATTTGTCTCCAGCATGCTGGGGTCACACCAACTGTGACTGCAAGGCCTGGTCCTTTGACTCTGCTCATCTATGATCGATCTTGTACCTGGCTGACAGCAGGCTTTCCATGGATGCCCTGAAGTCTGTGACAGCTCCTGAAAGCCAACCCCCACTGCAGCTGAGGGTGCTGTCTCTCAGCCCCCGCCTGGCACACCCTCCCCCTCCCTGCTGCAGCCTTGCTGAAACGCAGCTGAGCTAATTCTGGGCTCCCTGCCACCCGCACAAGCCCACGCTGCACATGCTCTGACTCACGGCTGAGGTGCCCAGAAGCAGGGATGGGAAGGAAGGCTTCCAGGCACCCACTGGGCATCAGTAAATGGCCAGGGGTCCATCCCTGGGCTTGACGGTGGAATCTGGGGGTGGATCTGAGACCTCTACCAGCTTTCATCAAATCATAGTGGCAGGAGCTAAGCCTACACTTTAAACCCAGTGAATCTCTTCAGACATGCAGCCGTATACTCATAGCACACAATCATGGAGTTAAAACCTGGAATTAAAAATTAAACCTGTTACTCTTTATCACTGAGACCTATTTCAGCATGTGTAAAATTTCTCAAACATAAAAAGCATTTGATCAGAAAAGAAGGGAGATAATTTGCCTCCAGAAGTTCAATGCAATCTTATTTGAAAACCTTTTCCTGAAGACCTACTATGTTCTCTCCCTCTGAATGCACCAGAACCTAAGGTACCATCCCTACCCTTAAGAATCCTCGGTCTGTGCAGGAGGCAGACAGGCATGTCCGTAACCCACTTGTAAAGGAAGTGTGTGTAGAGTGCTGTCCGGAGGGAAGCCATGTGAGAACGGTCACCTCTGCCTGGGGTGGGGGAAGGGAAGAGAGCTGACAAAGCTACTCAGGGTGGCCTGTGGGCAGTCAGCCGGCGGGGGACATGTCCCTGGGAAGAGAGGACACAGGTGTGAGGCCTGTGGTAAGGAAGTACTTGTGGAACAGGGAGCAGAAGGCTGGAGCCTGTGGGGAGTGTGGGGAAAGGCTCAGGCACAAGAAGCACCATGGTCAGACTGGGAAGGACTCACGGGGCTGCCTGGGAGGAAGTAGGACTGGAGGGTGCAGGCAGAGGGCCAGGCCGATGGACTCATCCAGGGGTTTCTTAGTCACTCAGGACCACACCTCCCACCCAAAGGCAGGTCTGGGCATCTGAGGAGTCATGGAAAGTGTGGTCTTCAGGAGTAGAAAGCCCTAACAAATGTACATGATTGTGCAAGTGACTTACATGCTCTGAGCCTCCCCAGTCGCTAGAAGGAAGAATCAGGCAATCCCTATCTTGCAGGGTTGTTTTCAGGACACAATCAGCTAAGCTATGTGGGAGCCCTGGCAAAGCGCCTGACAGAGGGCAGGTGATCCTGCAGCAACCCAGTAGGATGTGATAGGGAGAACATACAGCCAGCTTCAGACCCAACTCCGCAGTTTATGCTTTATGCACAGCCCTAGCCTAGGACAGGAGGTCCTGAACGCCTCGAAGCCTCGGCTGCCTCCCCCCAGCATGGGCATTGCATGTGCCTTGTTGACAGGCCGAGCAACCACCGCTGTAGTGCAGGTTTCAGCATCATCTGGCCAGTAAGGGGCTGGCAGCCTGCCCATGCCCCTTATGCCCAGGAGCCAGGAAGCCAAGGCAGTAGCCAGGCAGGGGGAGAAGGCAGGAATCCCAAGGGCCCAGGTGACTGTGTTGGTGAAGTTCTTCACTTCAGAGGTGACTGTAACTGCAGACATGGGAAGGGCCCTTGAGCAACCCACAGGGTCCTGCTGGCCCAGCCCCCGGGCCCTCATGCCAAGGAACACCATCTCTTCACAGGCTCGCTTCCCAGGCTGGACCCTACCCCTGTACTCCCTCCGCCCTCCCCACAAGGTTGGGGCTGAGGCAGCAAGAGGAGGAGCCCTGCAGGAGCCTCCAGCAGAGCCTGCAGCCCCCACCGGGCCATCAGGTTACAGAAGTTGGGTCCTGTCCCCGCCGAGGGGGGCTCTAAGGTTACACGGCTGGATGTGGGCCAGGACGGCTTACTGTTAGTTTCCATCCTCTTCAAGGGAGGCTTTTTTACAAACAGTAGCTTGTGCAGGGCAGAGAGAAGCCCTGTCCCCTGCCCCCCACCAGCCCTCGCCTGCTTCCCGGGAGCTGACTGCTGACCTCAAGAGCTTCACACTGGCCCCACAACTAGGCCCCTCCTGCCAATAGACCCTTCTCTCCATCAGTGTCTCTGCTGAACTTAGGGACGTGGACACAGGCCTGAGGCTGGGCGGCTCTGGGTACAGGTCTACCAGCACTCCTCCAGGGGGTGTCCCTGAGCAGCTAGTCTCCCTTCCTCCTGTGCCAGTTAGATGGCACCATCCCAGGACCCCAGGACCCACAGGGAGAAGGAGGGGAAGGCTATTCCCAGAGCAGGGCCCAGCCCCGGGAGATACTGTGTGCAGTTGGAGGGGGCCCAGTGAGCAAAGAGGTGCCATCCAGAGTCCCCCGGGTCTAGAAGACCCAGGCTCTTGACACCAGCCCCTGCTCACAGTCACAGGTCCCTGCCAGTGTGAGTGGTTTTGAGGGGGTTGGCAAAGACCGCTCAGGGTAGAGAAATAATGAAGGGAGGAAGGTCGACCAGGACAGGACTGGGTCCAACTTGTGCTCGGAGTGATAAGAGAAGGCAGAAAAGGACATCATGTGCAAGACCTTAGGAGACTCAGACTCAGGAACAAGGGAGCACAGACTGCTAGAGAGGTGCTGCCCACCTGCCCCCTTTCTACACACACAGCACCGGCAAAGTCCTCCCTTTCAGCCCTGGTGGCAGTGCCAGGAGCCGGCCAGAGCAGGTATCATAGCAGTCTTGCTCCTGAGTGCGTGGGAGGCACCTCCTGGGACCCCCAGAGTTGAGTGGGTCAAGGTATAGGGCGGGGAGCATGCCATGGGACCACGGGGACCAGGCATGGTGATTGGTGGAGCGTGACTCTCTCTGGAGTCCTAGAGGAGCTGCCTGAGTCTGTGCTAATCCAAGAAACAGAGAGACCTCATGAAAGTCACCAAGATCACAGAGGGACGGCTATCAGCTCTGCCAGGTGAAGGACGAGAGCTACAGGGTGATGGGGGGACTGTCCTGGGCAGGCGAAGAGGGGACCACTCTGCAGAGAGGGTGGGCTGCCTGCTGGAGGTGGGAGAAAGAGCTGTCAGACACACGTGGGTGCAGGCAAGGACACAAGTGACATGTGGAAGATAGGCAACACCATTTCGGATAAGACATCAAGCTCTTTCAACGAAGATTTTTCCAACTCTCCCACTGAGGCAAGGCACAATGGCAATTCTTCAGCACATCTGCTGACCCCCACTAAATCTCCTGGCAACCAAATCAAAGCTCTGACCGTGAGGACATCCTTTCTAGGCAGCTCGAGAGTTTCAAGGTGTGGCCAAGCCTTGTGTTTGACAAATGACAGCCCAAGTGCCCACTGGGCAGGCTGGGCCGCTGCCCTCAGGGTCACTGGGCCAGGCCTGAGGAACTGCCCCAGACTTCCATAGATGGAGAGACGGCACAGATCCAGACTCCCAGGACACTAGCCATCCTCTGCGCATGTTTACAAAAAGGGGGGACTTTCCTAATTATCAAGTAATTCATTGGATTAGAAAAACTATACTATGTCCACACAATGGAATACTTCGCAGCAACGGAAAGGAAGAAACCATTGACACACACAACTACATGGATGAATCACAAAATAATCACAGGCGGGAAGAAGCCAAAATGCACACGATTCCATTTGAAGCAAATCCTCAGAAACACTGTGAACTGAGTAATAGGGATAGAGAGTGGACCAGCGGTTCCCTGCAGGGGACCTGGGGAGGGATTACGGATGTGCATGAGGAATTTTGGGGGCAATGGACACGTGTACTATCTTGACTGTGGTGTTGGCTTCACATGTACATGCAGGTATCAAGATGTATGAAATTGTGCACTTTAAATGTGTGCACATTTAAATATATAAATGTATATATAAATTATAAAGGTATATTTAAATGATACCTCAATAAAGCTGTTTTTTAAAATGCTGATTATAAAAATACAGAAAGATATGAAATCTCCCATAATTCAATCACAGCTAACCAGAAATCACATTTTAATATTTCCTTCCAGTCGTTTCCCTATTCCCATATATAAATACCAAGTTTTAAAATGTAGTATACAATCTCTTTTTTAAAAAAGTTTTATTATCCTGAAATTTTTTCTTCTTTTTAATTTTAAAAGTTCTATGCACCCTGGGAAAAGGAAGTGAAGCTAGCAGCTCCCCAGAGAAGGGGTGAGAGGCCAGGAGGGGAATGAATCCCCGAGTTGGGGCGTGGACACAGGGCAGAGTCCGCCTGTTGCCCTGAGCAAGAGCCTGCCCGGGGTCAGCACCCTTCCTTTGGTGTAGTTCACCCAAACCATCTCCTTCGCTAAACTGAACCTAAATGACAGGAGTTTGCACCCAGTATCTGCTCAATTAGAATTTGCTAAAGGGAATCTGAATGAAATGAAGCTGGGCCTGCTCTCCAACACATCCTGCACCTTCTGTCTCCTATCTTGGCACTGGCCCCCGCCTCTTCCCCATGGGCCCTCTTCTCCCTCCAGCTCGGCCCACTATCCTTCCTGCCTTCTTCATTTAGCCTTAGATCATGAAGTTCCCTCATTCCCTTGTGACTAAGCATCCTTCAGAAATGTTCCTAAGGGCCTGACTGCACTCCGGCAGACGAATGATTCATTCCCCATCATTGTATGTTCAAACTCCTTCCGAATCTTCACCTTTATAAATAACATTGTGATGAACAACCTTGCATAGGAATTTTGGACTGCTGATTTAATTGTTTCCTTGGGATAAATTCCTAGAAGTGGAATCCCTGGGATAAAGGGAGAACTTCTTTTAAAGGTTTTGAGACATCCTGCCAAACTGCTTGGCAGAAAGCTTGTAGCTTCCTCTCCCAAGGCATATGAGAGTCTTTGCCAAACGCTTTCATATGCATTGAGTACCATCGTTCACAAAAACAAACAAACAGAAGCAAAGCACACCAAAGATTTGTCAACTTAATAGCAAAAAACAGCATCTTACTTTAATAGGCACCTACTTGATTAACGTAAGATTGACTTTCTAACATTTACTGACACATATTTCTCCTGTTGTGAGCTAATTCCTTTTCAAAAAATGTGTGTACATTTAAAGGGTACAAGCACAGTCTTGTTGCAGGGACATGTGTAATGAAGTCAGGGCTTTTAGTGTAACTATCAGTCAGTGTACATTGTACCCAGTAGGTAATTTCTCATCTCTCATCCCGCTCCCACCCCCTACTCCTGCCCAGTTGTCAGCATCTATCATTCCATGCTCTATGTCATGTATACATATTATTTTGCTCTCACTTATAAGTGAGAACGTGGGGTATTTTGTCTAAGTTATTTCACTTAAGATAATGGCCTCCATTTCCATCCATGTTGCTGCAAAAGATATGCTTTCATCCTTCCATATGGCTGAATAATATTCCACTGTGCATATATATCACATTTTCTTTATCCAAGCATCCATTAATGGACACTTAGGCTGATTCCATATCTTTGCTATTGTGAACTGTGCTGCGATAAACATACAAGTGCAGGTATCACTTTGAAATGATGATTCCTTTTCCTTAGGGTAAATACCCAGTTGGAATCGAATGGTAGTTCTATTTTTAGGATTATGGAATTACTGAATCGAATGGTAGTTCTATTTTCAGTTCTTTGAGAAATCTCCCTACTGTTTTCCATACAGTTTGTACTAATTTACATTCCCACCAACAGTGTATAAGTGGCTGAGCATGGTGGCTCACACCTGTAATCCCAGCACTTTGGGAGGCCAAGGAGGGCGGATTGCTTGAGTTCAGGAGTTCGAGACCAGCCTGGACAACGTGGCAAAACCCTGAGCCTACTAAAAATACAAAAATTAGACAGGCAGGTGGTGCATGTCTGAAATCCCATCTTCTTGGGAGGCTGGAGTTACTTGAATCTGGGAGGTGGATGTTTCAGTGAGCTGAGATCGCACCACTGCACTCCAGCCCAAGTGACAGAGTGAGACATTGGCTAAAAAAAGAAAAAAAAAGAGTTCCCTTTTCTCCTCATCTATGCCAACTGTTATTTTTTGTCTTTTTATAATAGTCATCCTGACTGGTGTAAGATGATATCTCATTGTGCTTTTAATTTACATTTCTCTGATGATTAGTGATGCTGAGCATTTTTTTCACATGCATCCTGGGCATTTGTATGTCATTTTTTGAAAAAATGTCTATTTTTCAAATAATGGGATTATTTGTGGGTTTCTTGAGTTGTTAAGTTCCTAGTTAGTTCTGGATATTAGTCCCCTATTGTATGCATAGTTTATAAAGATTTTCTTCCATTCTTCAGGTTGTCTATTCTCTCTGTTGGTTACTTATTTTGCTATGCAGAAGCTTTTTCATTTAAGTCCTATTTGTCAATTTTTGTTTTTGTTGGATGTACTTTTGAGGCCTTTTTTGTTGTTTTTGAGATGGAGTCTAGCTCTGTCGCCAGGACGGAGTGCAGCGGCCTGATTCGGCTCACTGCAACCTCTGCCTGCTGGGTTCAAGCAGCTCTCCTGCCTCAGCCTCTCGGATAGCTGGGATTACAGGCACATGCCACCATGCCCAGCTAATTTTTGTTTTTTTAGAAGAGATGGGGTTTCACCATGTTGGCCAGGGTGGTCTTGATCTCCTCACCTCATGATTCACCCACCTCAACCTCCCAAAGTGCAGGGACTATAGGCGTGTGGCACCGCGCCTGGCCTGAGGTCTTAGACATTAATTCTTTGCCTAGACCAATGATCAGAAGAGTTTCCCATAGATTTTCTTCTAGTATTTTTGTAGTTTCAGGTCTTACATTTAAGTCTTTAATCCATTTTGAGTTGATCTTGTATGTGGTGATAGGGGTTCCAGTTTCATTCTTCTGCATATGGCAATCCAATTTTCTCAGCACCATTTATTGAAAGCAGTGTCCATTTTTATACCGATGCCATGCTGTGTTGATTACTTTATTTAGCCTTTTAGTATAGTTTGAAGTCAGGTAATGTGATGCCTCTGGCTTTATTCTTTTTGCTTAGGATTGCTTTGGCAATTCAGGTTCTATTTAAGTTCCATATTAATTTTAGGATAACTTTTTCCTTTTATGAACCTAATTCATATCTTTCACCCGCTATCTTATTAAGAAATTCATTCACAATGAATTGTTCATATCCATTATTAGAGTTGTTTATATAATAATCATTTATGTTGCAGACATTTTATTCTGATCTGGTATCATGTGTAGAAAAATGTTTCTCATCCCTTAACTACTTACTTACCTAAATTATTTTTAGTACTTCAATGATTTCATTTTTATATTTAAATTTTAATACACATGGAATATATTTGGAGGTTTGATATGATCAAGGGGCTTGATGATTTCCAAAATGGTTAAATATTAACCAGATGTATTAACTTCTGTATTCCAGTCTTTCTAGTCTGTTCATGGGCATGTTGTCTATTTCCATCCCAATATCGAACTGTTTAAATTATTATAAATTTACAAATTTTTTGAGACAGGGTCTCAAAAATTTGAGACCTGGAGTGTAGTGGTGCGATCACAGCTCACTGCTGCCTTGAAGTCCTGGGCTTATGCAAGCCTCCCCGTTTCAGCCTCCTGAGTAGCTCAGACTGCAGGTGTGCACCACCACATCTGGCTAATTTTTTTTAAAGTTTTTATAGAGATGGGGTCACTCTCTGTTGCTCAGGCTTGTCTTGAATTCCTGGCCTCAAGCAATACTCCTGCCTCAGCCTCCGAAATTGTTGGGACTACAGGTGTGAGCCACCGTGCCTGGCCTACAATATGTGTTTTAATATGTTTTAATATCTGGTAGGTTATCCAACCAGATTCCGGCTAGGGGTTGCATTAAATCCATAGTTAATTTGGAAACAACTGAAATATGTAAGATACTGATCTCCCGTCTCCGGAACATGCTAAACCTCTCCATCTTACAACTGCTCTTTTGTGTCCCTGGTACAATTTCATTAGGCGGATTGAATTCCCAAGAGTATCGTTCCTGGGTATTCCATCTTTGATTCTGTCATAAGTGGAATCACTCACCTGTCACATCTCCTGACCTTCTTGCAGGCAGAGGACTATGCTGTGCACACTTCTCTTCTCATGTGTAGGCACTATCTCTGCAGCTTTCCCAAACAGCTGGTTCCAAAGCCTTCACTGAGCGGTCATCCCACAGGCAGGCAGGGCCATCACCACTAAGGGGTGCCAGCACTTTCCTGCAGGACCAAGGACCTCCCTAGTCTGACTGCAGCTTACTTTGAAACTCCTCTGTCCCCTTCAGCCCTCCAGCACCCATCCAGTCCCATCAGACGTGGCACACATATGCACGCTGGACCTCTCTCCCAGCTGGAAAAGCCTCCCTATGCTTCCCTGCCGGTGGAAAAGGGTCTCACTCCTCTAGATCCTCTCCAATGCTACCTCCACAATCCAAATGCATGAATCCCCAATGGAAATGCATCTTGCACAGTAGCGCTTATTTTCATCTACTTTGTGATAAGAATCACCCACGTGTCCGTGTCCGCTATTAGGTGATGCTGTGAAAGCACAGCCCACCATAAGTCATCCTGCCTCAAATCACAGTGCTGTGCCCACAGCTGCAGCAAATGCATGTTGACAAACTGGATCCAAGAAATCTCAGGAGTGGAGAACCGGCTCCTCCCTGCTCACTCCCTGAGCCAAAAGGAAGAAGTACTCCAGGAAGATGGGAGGCTGAGGACAAAGGAGCATTTATGCCTCTGCAGAGTGGATGGGGGTGCACGCCAGCCCTACCCAGCCTTCGCTCCCGGAACCTTCCTAACAAGGTCTCGGCTCCTCTCTCCCTTGGGAAGGTGGGAGCTCTGTTTTGGAAATCAAGTCTGCCTGACTATGGCTCGACATGCTCAGGCAAAGGCTAAGTTCCCTGCCCCAGTCACAGAGTAGATTCACCTGCAGAGCTTGTTCAGCACCAGAAGGTCCCACCCAGACTTCCTGAGTCAGTCTGGCAGGGCACAGCAGGGCAGCCACAAGTGGTGCTGATACCTTGCCAATCTGTGGCCCAGGCGAGCGCACCTCTATCTTCCTGGCCTTCCTTGAATAATACAATGCAGACAGGCAAAGGAAGAGGAAGCCAACATTCAGTAGTGCCCGGAGGCAGGCCTTGGGCTCAGAAGGCTCTTGACACGTATTATGCTGCTCCCTCAGTGAACCTGGGTGAATTCTTGCTCCCATTTACAGATGAGGAAACACAGTCAAAAATGTCTCATCCCCAAGTGACCAGGCCGGGCCTAGGACCAACTCCACTCTCCCACATTTGAGAAATCCATCCCTTTTTCTAGCTTAGCTACAACTCCAAAGTTCCTGAAATTCCCGCATATCCATCTCTTGGTAATCCTCAGAGCTGAGGCCCCTGAGCACTTGGTCCTGGATGTGCTCAGAAGCCAGGGCTGCTCGCTGCACAGAACAGGCTCTGTCTGAGGTGGGGTCTCTCGGCAACCCTGCAGCTCCTCCTATACCCCTGCACTGCTACGCCATCCCACCAGCCAGCCCCTCCTCCACTGAGTCACTTCCACCTCTGTGATTGCTCAGGCAGTTCCCCAGGTCATGGAGACCCTTGGCCCCACTCCCACCCAGGGCCACATTATTACTTTCTCGGGCCCCCAGGCATGCTTGCCCTCCTGTGCCCCTTGCTCCATTAAAAAAAAAAATTATAGGCTGGGTGTGGTGGCTCACATCTGTAATCCCAGCACTTTGGGGAGCTAAGGCAGGCGGATCACAAGGTCAAGAGATCGAGATCATCCTGGCCAACAAGGTGAAACCATGTCTCTACTAAAAATACAAAAACTAGCTGGACATAGTGGTGCATGCCTGTAGTCCCAGCTACTTGGGAGGCTGAGGCAGGAGAATTGCTTGAACTCGGGAGACAGAGGTTGCAGAGTGCTGAGATCATGCCACTGTACTCCAGCCTGGGCGACAGAGATTCTGTCTCAAAAAAAATAAAATTACAAAAGTATATTTTTTGATTGTGTCAGTACAAAGGTGAATATATTAATATTATATATTAAAGCATTTTCTTTGACCTAAAGTTCATGTTTTTTTCTTTTTTTATTTCATTCTCTCTCTTTTTTTAAAGAAGTCATCACAGCTCAGTGTTTTTCTTCTGAATAAAGAAATTAAAACACTTTCACAGGCCTCTCAAACTATAATGGGCCCTTGGTACTGTGCCTCCAGCTGGCCCAGACCCGCCATGAGCTGCCTATGACCCCATGCAGCTCCAATTAGCTTGACACCTAGCTCTCTCTCACAGGGGAGTCTAGGCCAAGGTCCCCTGCAAGACTGCACTCGGAGGGAAGGAAATCCCTGCAAGGGTCCAAGAGTTTCCTGTGAGGGACCGGAGAGGAGAGAAGGGTCTGGGGTGTCTCATGATCCCAGAGCAGACAAAACAACTTGTATATTTCTAAAGCTAAAAGCTCTATCGGGCTATGATGCTCCACTCCCTTTGGAAGTGAAGTAATAGCTGATGCTTATGGTTGCTTTTAATGCCTGGAAGCTAAGAAGAAATGAAATCCAGAATCTGACAAAACTGAGCAGCAATTCACTATGAGAGTTTAGTTATCTGAGCCTACGACATCTTTTAAACTTGTAGCCTGGGTGCGATGGCTCATGCCTGTAATCCTAGCACTTTGGAGGCCGAGGTGGGTGGATTGCCTGAGCTCAGGTGTTCCAGACCAGCCTCGGCAACACAGTGAAACCTCATCTCTACTAAAACACAAAAAAGTAGCTGGGCGTGGTGGTGTGTGCCTGTAATTCTAGCTACTCGGGAGGCTGAGTCAGGAAAATTGCTTGAACCTGGGAGGCAGAGGATGCAGTGAGCCAAGATTGTGCCACTGCATTCCAGCCTGGGCGACAGAGCGAGACTCCGTCTCCACACACACAAAAATAAATAAATATTTAAATATTTTAAAAATAACAAATTGTTCTTCATGGCAAAAAAAAAAAAGTCATTAGAGTGAATCGGCAACCAACAGAACGGGAAAAAATTTTTGCAGTTTACCCATCTGACAAAAGGCTGATATCCAGAATTTACAAAGAACTAAAACAGATTTACAAGAAAAAAACAAACAAGCCCATTCAAAAGTGGGCAAAGGATATGAACAGATACTTTACAAAAGAAGACATACGTGAGGCCAACAAACACATGAAAAAATGCTCATCATCACTGGTCATTAGAGAAATGCAAATCAAAACTACATTGAGATACCATCTCACGCCAGTTAGAATGGCGATCATTAAAAAATCTAGAGACAACAGATGCTGGAGAGGATGTGGAGAAATAGGAACACTTTTACACTGTTGGGAGAGTGTAAATTAGTTCAACCATTGTGGAAGACAGTGTGGCGATTCCTCAAGGACCTAGAAATAGAAATTCCATTTGACCCAGCAATCCCATTACTGGGTATATATCCAAAGGATTATAAATCGTTCTACTATAAGGACATGTGCACACGAATGTTCATTGCAGCACTGTTCACAATAGCAAAGACCTGGAACCAACCCAAATTCCCATCGATGATAGACTGGATAGGGAAAATGTGGCACATACACCCCATGGAATATTATGCAGCCATCAAAAATGATGAGTTTGTGTCCTTTGTAGGGACATGGATGAACCTGGAAAGCATCATTCTCAGCAAACTGACACAAGAGCAGAAGATCAAACACTGCATGTTCTCACTCATGGGCGGGTGTTGAACAATGAGAACACATGGACACAGGGAGGGGAACACTACACACTGGGGTCAGTTGGGGGAAATAGGGGAGGGACGGTGTGGGGTGGGGAGTTGGGGAGAGATAGCAAGGGGAGAAATGCCAGATATAGGTGATGGGGAGGAGGCAGCAAATTACACTTCCACGTGTGTACCTATGCAACAGTCTTGCATGTTCTTCACATGTACCCCCAAACCTAAAATGCAATAAAAAAACATTAAAAAAATAACAAATTGTGATTATGTTTGGTTACCTTTTTTCAGGCAATATTCTGCTCATTCACATTGTTTTTAAAAATTTATGGGGAAAGGTACTTTGTCTCATAGCTAGAGTGAAAGCCTCATGAACTGCAGAAGCGCTGTGGTCCCAGGGCACCCCCTAATAGAACTTACTTAAATTGCAAGCAAAGTACCGAGGAAGAAAAAGCAAATTGCAAAAGGATAGCCTGCCATACCCACTTCTTCTTTGGGAGGCTACAAATATTAATTATCCAAACACAGATCCTTATTTTATATGTGAAATCCTAATGTACATGCACTATCTAGAAATGAAATCAATACTAGGTCACATATTTATACAGGCTATTCTTTCTCAATATGTGTTAGATATTGACATGATTAATAAAATATGACAGCTAGACAAGTCTCAAAATTCACAGTCTGTCTTTTTGCTGATATGCATTTTCCCAACTGATGGATTGTGAAAACATAGTGACTGTCATATGAAAGTTTTCTCAAATTGTTCAATATTACAAAGGGACCTTCATACTCAGAAAAACTGGGAACTCTGGCTTTAGTGGAGTTTCCAGTCTTTACAAAAGCAAATACCATGGCAGGCCTGGATATTGACCCATGGAGGGAATTTGATGGGAATTCTACTTTAGTTGACAGTGAAGAGCTTAAACCACAAGTTTGTACAAACGACTATGTGTCCATCAGAAGAGCAAAGAACTGCTGTAGTATTAACATGCTATTACAACAGAAGTGTTTATTTAGGAATTGCGGGGAAACAAGAACAGATGATGTTTTGGAAGTCTCTGCTCCTTCAGTTAATTATGCTGGCACATGGCGAGCAGTTCACTCGGGTTCACCCCAGGAGCCAGAAGACTTGGATGCAGCCACTCTGGTGCTACATGACCACTGACCAAGTGCAATTCAGGATTCCTTGCAGACCCTGGGCTGGAGCTGCCCTCTCGGGACCCCAGCCCACTCCCTAGGGACTTCAGTGACCACCTCCCTCTCTGCCCTACCTTGGTCTCCCGGGCTGGGGACAAACAAGCTACTTTCACCTCCCTGAACTTCAGTTTCTTCACCTCAAAACGGGGATAATCATTTCTGCTTTTAATTAGTGGGGTAACACATAAGACTATAACATATTCCTTAAGTACCTAATAATGCTTGGAAAACAGCGTACTCAGCCAACCACAGAGCCATTCCCATCTCTCTTGGCTCGGCTTTTATTCTCACAGACAGGAGCCAGTTGAGGGTTTACTCCTTCAGAAGGTGAAGAAAGACTTAACAGCCAGGTCTAATTACGTGCTCATGCTGGGCCCAGCATGGTATGCCCCACAAAACATGCCTCCCCCAAGGCACGCCCCCAAGGACTGGCACCCCAAGGCATGGACCACCTCCTCACTCCTATTCTTCCACCTCCCAAGACCCAGGGGCCAGACCCCAGCAGGTCTGATTCCATTTTAACTAGGAATGCCTTAAACCCCAAAAAACGGGGTTCTGAATGAGGTCTCATTATAATAAAAATGTTGTTTCCAACTTTCTTGGACACCAGTTACAACATATCTGCCGTTTCCACACAAATGCTTGCCTTTCCTTCTCCCTATAGCCCTAAGAGGCAGGTGCCACAGCCTTGAAGAGCGAAGAGGAAAAAAGTGAGCCTGAGGCTGCACCCGAGGCCACCTTGATAGCACAGGGCCCCACCAGGATGTGGTCCAGGCTGACCCAGCTCTCAGCTGCCCATAGGAGCTGGGGAGAGGCAGGAGGGAAGACGGAGGGAAGGAGGAAGGAAGGAAGAGGCTCTTGTCTGGACTCCAGAGAGGGTCCAGGCCCAGGTGGGACTTCAAGGAGGAGGAAGGAGTTGACCAGGGAATGAAGGGCCCCTCCCTCGCCCAGGCTCAGCCCCAGGCCCTGTGCATGCTTAGGGGAGGAACTTGCCCAAGAGTGTTCACTTGCATTAAGTGAAACCCTGGGCAGTTTACCAGGACATGTCCTGACACTGTTTTCAAGTTCTCGGCTCAAAACAGGTTAAAAACAAGGTGACAAGGAAAGAGCCCTGGGTTCAAAACCCTGCATAACTTATCTGTGCCTCAGTTTGCTCTTCTGTAAAGTAGGGATAAAAACAGAGAGGAGCGAAGCAATCATGACAGCCCCTGTGTGTCAGCGGAATAGCCACAACGGTATTGAAACCAACAACCACACAGCACGCGCACCAGCAGAGGGGCAAGGGCATCGGGGTTCACCCAGAGGAACAAAGGCTGTGTTCATAGGGAGCGTGACTGCAAGGATTAAATAAGATGATAAGGGTGAAGTTACCCAAAATGAGGAGCAATGCCTGACAGGGGGAAAACAGCATTGAATCTCTGAGCTGGAATGGGTTCCTCTTCTCAACACACACTTGCATGCACACACATGCACACGCACACACTTTATTCATTATTTTAAATCACAATATGGGGTGGGCAGAAGGAAGGTGTTATGCATTAGGCAGCCTAGATTATCTAGTATTTACATGCTACAAAAAAATAACCTTAAGGTCTCATTTTATATGGTTAGAAGAATTGAAAGAAAAACCTCTGTAGCTGGTAAAATAATTATTACAATTTACTTCATAATACACAATCAACGCTTACCCCTCAAAATTAAAGAAAACCTGCTGTTACATATAAATCAAATCCTATTTTTAATTCACAAAGAGAAGCTGCCATAGAAACCTAAGGTGACTCATTTGGTACATGTGAAATCAGTATTATTTTCTCTTTTTAAAGAAAATATAGGTTATCTGGACAGGCCTAATTTCTGGTTGGGCTAGAAGCATGAGCCACTGTACCATCCCAGGATTAGAATAGGAAAGGCTGCCTCGCTCCACCTCGGCTTAGAAGGAGCTGGGAGCCTTCTTCCTACCCCTCCCACCATTCTCCTGGGAGCTTGCAGGGGGAGAGCACCAGGCCATTTTAAACAGTTCATCTCCGAGGGGGTGACACTTACTGCTGGCTCCCAAGAGGGTGCACCATGAGGCCAGTAGCTGCCCCCATGGTCTCCAACCCTCCGCAGGCCCCCAACTGCACTTGAGGTTGCTAAAGACAGTGTGCCTCCTAGAACCCTTCCTCAGCAATGTTCTCCCTGAACACAGAAAATACAATGATCCACTCGGAGGGGCAGCTTGGAACTCTACAGACATCTGAATTCACAGTAATTACACACAAAGGTCTGTTTGAAGAGGCAAAGGGAAATGTTGTTCATAAACTGAATGCGAATCAATTATGACTCATGAAAAAACATTGGCTATTAACTTAGCAGTGGGTTAATTCCTGCCTCCTACCCACGCCTGCAGCGAAGGGTTGCTTGGCATTGACTCAACACGGCTGGGAAAGGGGCAGAGACAGCAAAGGTTCTCCAATGTCCAGAGAGACTCACCAGACAGCCCCTCACAACCCACCCACGCTCTCAGCTAGGGCGGGTCTCCAGGGATTAGTTTAAGTACTTGGTTTGTACGCAAGGTAAGTCTGCAGGAACTATTTGTGGATGGCTTCCCCTTGTTTCTCCAACCTGCCTTGAAACTCAGGCTGGGAGGCGTCCAATCTTACTTTCAAGAGACAGCAGGGAGGCTTCAGGGCTCACGTCAAGAGGCCCCACTAGGGAAGTATCTGGCTTCCTGTGGGCGTAGGGGGAGGTCACAGAGCATCTTCCTTGACTCCACTAACGCAGAGCAGTGGGACACTCCCAGGGGCAAGTGGATGGTGGGAAGTATTCGGCCTAGATCCACCAGTGACCCCCGGCCATGCTGGAGGCAGGAGCTGGAGGGGGGGCCGCTCTGCAATGTCACTCTGCGGTGGTTCCCGCACATTCGAAGAGGCCCAAGCTTGCAACAATTCTGTGGGTCCTGAATTCCCTGCACTAAATCCTCTTCTGCTTTAGCAAATGAGAGTGAATCCTGAGTAACAGAGATGCTGCCAACCAAGATTCAGGAAATCTGGGTAAAGATTCATCTCTTGGGGAAAAAAACTTGGTGTGAAAAAAATTATTTCAGGCAGGACATATCAAAGGAGGAATCTGATATACACAGGAAATCTACTTAGGAGACAGTACGTCAAAGGCACCGATCAGACAAATGCGCAAAAAAACACGAAAACCCATGATGCACAAAACATCACAATTTTAAATGACAAACAGACAAGGATGTGTATCGTTGTGTTACTAAACAGCAAAAGGTTGAAAATGACGTAATTAAACATTCACACCAAAGAGGGCTTGGGGAGGTAATTGGAACCTATCCCTACAATGGAATTCCTTGCAGCCCTGAGAATGGATGCAGAGGAAGAATATCTAATGATCTAATACTGTGGAAAAGAGGCTCAACTCATAGCATTCATTTTGAAAAGGCAGCTTATGGCCAGGTGCGGTGGCTCATGCCTGTAATCCCAGCATTTTGGGAGGCTGAAGTGTGCGGATCACTTGAGGTCAGGAGTTCAAGACCAGTCTGGCCAACATGGTGAAAGAAACCCTGTCTCTGCTAAAAAA
>NW_016107346.1:8183886-8196790 GCF_001604975.1 Cebus imitator | reverse complement strand
AAATTAGCCAGTTGTGGTGGTGCATGCCTGTAATCCCAGCTACTTTAGAGGCTGATGCAGAAGAATCTCTTGAACCCAGGAGGCAGAGGTTGCAGTGAATAGAAATCGCCCTACTGCATTCCAGACTGAGTGACAAAGCAAGAGTCCATCTCGAAAAAGAAAAAGGCCTCTCACAAAACAATACAGACGTTACCTCTTTTGGAAAAATATGTACTTTTGTGCATACACATATGTATGTATAGTCAGTATAGCACAGACAGAAGTTCAGAAGGCTATGTCCCAAATATTGTAGGAGATCTGCTCCTGTTCCACCCCCAGGCTTGATGGTAGAGACAGTGACTGCAGCACCCGGCCTCAGGCCGTGTAACACAGTGGCCAAAGAGCAGCCTGACTGAGGTGAGGCAAATCTCAAGTCCGGTCGCAGCCCCAGACAGCTGACCAGCTTTCTCCGTGCTATCTGCTGGACCCTCCCTGTTGGATAGCCTGGCTGTGTCCTGTCTACAGGACTTCCTTCCCTACCAAGGGGCCCTTTTAGGATGCCCCAGGGCCTACGAAATGCACCCCGTCATTTCTGTTCTAGAATGTGGTCATACAAGCCCCATGCACCAGCACACCTCAACTTGGCTCACAAAGGCTGTGAAGGGAACAAGATAACACTGACCAAGCCTCACAAAGCAAGTGACTCCAACCTTCAAAATGCTGTGTTTGTCTATGAAAATGCCATGTTCAACCAGAGAGCATACTGGAAGCACTAACACATGATAATTTCAGGGTGTGATTTCCAATGGAGCATGTAGCTGACACCCAGCAACCATCCAAAACTATATGGAATCCAGCTCCTGTAGAAATGATCACAGCTCAGAGAGACTGAATCACCCAGCCCCACGGAGAGGTGTGGCCATGTGACTCAGACCTCAAGGGATTGGGTCTGATTCCCCAAAACACCCCTTTTCTTCTCCCTCCTCACCTCCACCGGCCAAGCTAGTGCTGCAGATTCTAAGTCACAAATCTTCCAGGCAGAAAAGATCCACAAAAAAGTTCTTGGTACCCCTCTTTGGGAAGAAAGGTCAATAATTAAGGTATTAAAGCAAGATCATAGAAACTCCGGAGCAGGACTGAGTGTAAACCCAGGTAAGAAAGCAGGTACTGAGTGGAGATGGGGCTTCAGAGTGCTTGCGGCATTTTCCACGTCACCTGCAGAAAAGGGAGAGAGCCCAAGAGCCACGGTCTGGGCCGACGTCCTCGGACCCAGTGTGGCCCCCTGCCCAGCGCACCTGCTCCCTTACCTGTCTCCTGCAGATGTGTGTAGTCGCAGATCTGTAATCAGACCAAGAGCTCAGGGAGCAGCCCAGCCTGCCCCAGACTCCAAGCAGCATCTACAGTGGGAGGGGTGAGCCACCTCCCTGGTCACATCTCTGTCCTGAGTAGACAGGGGCAGAAACCATCCCTGAGCACACAATTCAGTGACTGTGGACCTGAAGTGAGTGTAAGCAAAGCTTCACGAACCTCTACAGACCCACACCTGGTCCGAGAATGCCCCAGGCATGGCAGGCTCCCCCATTTGGATGGGATGATGGCTTCACAAAAATATGCCCAATCTCGAAACCCATTCTCAGAGACAAGTTTAATGTCTTCTATAAGCGGCTTTTGTTAGATTGTTTGGAAATATTCAATTCTGAAGAAAAAAACAACAAATGCAATGGGTGAATCTCAGAGGATATGTCAAGTAGAGGTAAATAGTAAGTAGAGCAGGTAAGTAACAAACAAAGGAGGGGACGGGAGCTCCAAGACACCCAATATTCATGAGGTGCCAGATGGACCCAAGGCAGCCCGGCAGCAAGGACTCACAATACATTCGACATGGAAAAGGTGCTCGATACCACAGTGCATTCCTGTGCACGGGACCAGCACCCAGAGGAAGCTGATATTCACTCAAAATTCGCTTTCCCACTGGTGACCTGTTTCTGGTCCTCTGAATCCAAGCCTGTTCAACACATTCACCGGTAAGCCCAGACACGACAGGGCAGAACCATCCTTGTGTCTCTCCAATAGGACAGGGGTGTGTGTCTTAGCCCAGGGCACCTCCCATCTGTGGCCCCCATGCAAGTGCTTCAAATCAGGTCTTTCTCCCCACACATTAGTGGGGAAGGTAGATGCTGCAGAGCAAGATGGGACACAAAGATGCTTTCCAGCTACTGAATATCCGTCCCCACCCTCTGTCCCATGTTCCCTACCCCATCCCCGTCCTCACCCTCTGTCCCATGTCCCCTACGCCATCTCCGTCCCCACCCTCTGTCCCTTGTCCCCTACCCCGTCTCCTTCCCCACCCTCTGTCCTGTGTCCCCTACCCCATCTCCGTCCCCACCCTCCATCCTGTGTCCCCTACCCCATCTCCGTCCCTACCCTCTGTCCTGTGTCCCCTACCCCATCTCCATCCCCACCCTCTGTCCTGTGTCCCCTACCCCGTCTCCGTCCCCACCCTCTGTCCTGTGTCCCCTACCCCATCTCCGTCCCCACCCTCCGTCCTGTGTCCCCTACCCCATCTCTGTCCCTACCCTCTGCCCTGTGTCCCCTACCCCATCTCTGTCCCTACCCTCTGTCCTGTGTCCCCTACCCCATCTCCGTCCCTACCCTCTGTCCTGTGTCCCCTACCTCATCTCTGTCCCCACCCTCTGTCCTGTGTTTTCTGCTGCATCTCTGTCCCCACCCTCTCCTACCTATATCACCTACCCCATCTCTGTCCTCACCCCTCTTCTGTCCCCCCATGTCTCCCTGTGTGTCCTAAATTGCATCAAGGTTGTTGCCCACATGACAGCTTCCACCGGCAGCTGTGCTCTGGAGCACTGTTTATGGCAGTTATGCCCATTTTCCTTAAATGCCATCAGATGTCAGATGTGGAAGGACCCGTTATTGCTTTAGGGAACGTTACTAGTGGGGGTCCTAATTGGGAATTATAATGAATGCCCTTTCACCTTCTTACAAGAAAGACAATGAGAGACTAATACCTACAAATAATTTATGAAGCATTTTCTATGTTTGTCACACAGCATCTTACGTAATGCTCCTGTGTGTGTGTGTGTGTGTGTGCGTGTGTGTCTACCACACTCCGCCCCATCTAATGGGTGACTGAGGTTGCAAGACTTCTAAGTGACACAGCAGAAACCAGAGCCTGGGCTGGGCTTGGTGGCTCACACCTGTAATCCCAGCACTTTGGGAGGCCAAGGTGGGCGGATCACTTGAGGTCAGGAGTTCGAGACCAGCCTGGCCAACATGGAGAACCTTGTCTCTACTAAAAATACAAAAATTAGCCGGGCACAGTGACAGGCGCCTGTAATCCCAGCTACTCAGGATGCTGAGGCAGGAGAATCTCTTTAACCCAGGAGGTGGAGGTTGCAGTGAGCTGAGATCGCACCGCTGCACTCTAGCCTGGGTGACAAGAGCGAAACTCCATCTCCAAAACAAAAACAAAACAAACAACAACAACAAAAAAAGACACCAGATCCCTACTCCCCCTACCTTGACTGGACCACATGCTTTAAGAAAGCAACCTTCCTGACATTTTCCCCTCCCACATGTGGGGCAGTGTTTCCAGAGTAGTTTCTTGGGAACTGCACACCCTGCAGCTAATGGCTCTGCTGCCTCCCACAGACAAGAGAATTTGAGGGCAGAAACCATGGAGAGACTGGTGTATGGACCTGAGACGTAGAGGCAAATATTTCTGGAAGTTCTTCAACTACACACATAGTTAAAAACCAGCCCCACACTTCACAGCCAGGAGGAGGCCTGAGCAGATAAATACCTTTCCATCCACACTTTTCAAAACTATCTTTCATAATTTCCTCTCATAGATACCCAGATCATAAGAAAAATGTCTGAGAATCCTTCCTACCAGCAATCTCCTCCAGAATGGTGTCTGAGCCTGTGCAAAGCTGGGGGCTGATGCTGCTAAGGGGGTGCCCTGTCATATCACACACCTGTCTTATCATTTCCCGTCATTTCACTGCTAAATTCACTGGGCACCGACAGACACAGCGTCTCTTGTTCATTATCCATTTGGTTCAAGATTATGGGTTAGACCACATTAAAAGCAACACAAAGAACTTCAAGGTAATTTCTTAAAATCATAAATGTGTCTTAAGGACCCTTAATCTGACCTAAAAATTTGAAATTATTTTCTAGACACAGAGATCAAGGAAGAGCAGGATTCGATGAGGACTCTCCTGGTTTCCACTCAGTTTGAGGAAAATGAAAGGGTATTGAATGCTGGCTGTCTCTACTGTCCTACCTACAGATGGTACCAACAGTACCAGTGTTTGCAGGTATCTAGACAACGGAAGAGATCAGCGACACCAGCCAGCGCCAAGCCACAGGTGGGCATGCAAGCACCAGGCCAGGCCAGCCTGTTTCTTTTTCAGAGGTGGTTTTCTTTCATCTCACATCCATTTGGCCAAGTTGTTACTTTAAGTCTCACTTCCTCCAGGAAGCTTCCCCTGATTACCTCCTTTTCCAAATCCAGTGTGAACTGAGTGTGAACTAAACCCAGGGTTTGGGCTTGCAGGCGCAGGCTTGACAAGGGCTCATTTTATTCTCTAGAAGAAGCAATTATGACTCGGACCTTTCCGCCTTTCTCCCACGGCTGGTAGTGAGTGCCAAGCACACTGGGGGCTGCTCTGATGAGGTGACAGCAGCATAAATAGGGATGGTGGTTTGGAAGACGCTGATGCCCATGACAGTGGGCCAGGCTGTGTAAGCTATTCAATATCCCCAGTCCCACCCCCCATGATGCCACCAGTTACTCCTTCCTTGCATTCTCCCAGGCCCGAATGAAGTCTCCAGCAGCCCCGACGGCTCTCCCAGTCTTTTTCAGGTAATAAAAGGCCTAACACACTTAACCCAGGAGAGTGGTGAATACAGAAATATTTTAAATTTCCTTCTACATATCAAGGGCAAAACCTGGAAGCTGGAGCCCAGAGTGCTCGCCAAAGCCATGATGTCCAGAGGAGAGGAGACAGAACGTAAGAAACAGCCCTGCCCCACAGGTAGAAAAATGCTCTCTGGGACTGGGACATGAACCCAGGGACGGAAGACCTATGACTATGCGCCTCCCCTGGAGGAGCAGGGGTAGAGCAGAATGGGGCTGGGAAGTGTCAGGGGTTCCTGTTCTGCTTCCTGTGGGAACTCTTGGAAGGGAGAGCTCAGAACAGTGGATATGGAGGCCCAACACAGCTCCATACAACATGGGCAAACTCCCAGGTGCCCAGTAGAGGCCCAGAAGAGACCTCAGAGTGTGGGGACCTCTGGGCCAATGCAAGAGCCAGGTCCCCAGCTGTGGCTCACCCCAGGGACACCAGCTGGACAATAACGGAAATGTGAGGAGGAGACTCCCTGCGGAGGGGAAGGGGACACACTGGGGGACAGCAAGAGGACCAGATCCAGACAATCAGCCAGGGCCACGCCCCTCAAGCTCTGATTGAACTACCATCTTCTCCTGGTACCCAGGGGTGACCTGTGGCAAAAAGGAGCCCCCGAGGAGTAACCTGGAGAGACTGACAGACCAACTCTCCAGGGACCAAGCTACCTGTAAGCTAGAGAGTGACTGAAATAATATCATTGAACTAGGCTCCAGAAAAATAAAACCATGTGCTGGGAACTGAGTATACCAAAAAGGGAACCAAGGGACTTTTTTGGGGACAGGAAAATCATGCTCACTTACACAAAATTTTGCACCCTCCACAATAAACCCTGAGCAAGTTTCCACCCAGGTAGTCCACCTGCAACACAAGCAGTATCTATATGCACAACAAGCATCTGCCATGACAAGGCACGGGGCCATCCTGCAGGGGAAGAGCCAGTGGCTGCAAGGTCACTAAGTCAAATCCAGGCCCACTAGGCCATCACAGAAAACCCACTCTCCTGGAGGCCTGGCACCTTCACATCTACTCTCTCATTTAACCCTGAGAGCATCCCAGAGAGCTGGCCGGCTGATCCATTTCAGCTGTTATAACAAAATACCATAAACCTGGTGGTTCATAGACAACAGATATTTATTTCTCACAGTTCTGGAGTCTGGAAGTCCAAGATCAAGGCATTGGCAGGTTGGGTGTCTGGTAGGGGTCTGTTCCTCATAGAAGGTGCCTTCTCGCTGTGTCCTCACATGGTGGAAGGGATGAGCAAGCGCCTCATGCTTCTTTTATAAGGGCACCAAGCCCCTTCATGACCTATCACTTCCCAAAGGCCTCATCTCTTAAGACCATCACCTTGAGGATTAGGAATCAACATATGAATTTTGGGGGGGGACAGAAACATTCAGACCATAGTACTATCACTGCTGTCATTTTCCCGAACGGTGCACTGAGATTGGTCAAGATTCATCTTAACTAGCTCAAGAGGGTCAAGCAGAGCGGTGACCCCAGTAGGACAGCCGCCCGTGAGTGTGCCCCATATGCCTGATCCTAGGCAGTAGCTGAGCCGCGCAGCATCCATGGACAGTACGCTTTATTTTAAAAATGAGGAACTAGATGCTTAGAGGTTAAGAACTTGACTCGCAGAGCAGGTCCAGAATTAGGGTGAGGGAAGTGAGGTACTCAGCACAGGCACAAAATTTAAGGGGGTACCAAAAATGCAGTCAGATAAATTAACGCCTTAATACAATAGTTTAAAACATCAAAACTAATACAAAAAATCCACAATGTACAAAATCACACACTTTTAAATAAAGACGGGATCAGTGTTCCTAATTTTTCCTCTTGCCTCAGGCTCCAAGATGGCATAGCATGGCAGCAGAGCCCAGAAACCGGCCCAGCTCAACCTTTTCCAGCAGCTCCAAAGCAGGGATGCCTGATGTCACCACAGGACACTGTCTCTGGATCTTTCTCCTCACAATTTTATAAACTCAATAGGCTCTTAGGGTGACCACGGTGCTCCATCATTCCAGGGGTGCACTGTGGGACTGAGCTCCAGGGAAAATACCAGGGGTCTACCCAGATTCTAGTCTATGGTATATGCAAATGAAGGAGGCCTGCAGGCTCAAATAACCGAGTAAGATACTTTAAGACCAGTTTGGGATGGTGTGAATGGGTCTCAAGGGGTAACACAGTTGCCTATCTTCCACTGGGATTTCCTGGCTCAAAACTGTCAGGAGGACCTGGTGCCGGCAGGCGGCTTGCACCTACACGAGCCAAAGGCATAGAGAAGGCGGCACTGCTTCTGACTTGCATTTCAAAAGCAAGTGACTATTACCTCTGATCACATGTGAACTTGCCAAAGCCCTGCCTGTGATGAGGCTTCTGTTCAACAAATATTTGTTGATTAAAAATTGAACGTTTCTTAGATCAACTCCTGAAACCCTCCCGGGTGGTGTGTAATCACAGCCTAAAACCTGTTAAATAAACCATCACCTAAAGCATAAGGCAGTTCATGAATGTGTCCACTCCTTTCCCTTCCAACGGCCTGTGGAGACAGTGGCCATAAAGACCTCGTATGCTAACAATTTCAACCGAGCAGGACCTTCTCTCCTTCCTCTTTTATTTTCCTGGCGCGTAAACTGCTGGTTTTGCCTCACAATGGAAAGTTGAGTCCAGCAAAGTGAGCAAAGGGAAACTTTGGTCACTTGCACGAGCGCATCCGGCTCTCCCTCGGCCCCAGGAGCTGCCCAGGGCGGCGGCGGCCGGGGTGGCACCCCTCCCGGTCCGAGGGTCCCCTGGCCCCATGGCCTCTGCTCTCGCCCCCCCAGCCCCGGCCCGCGCCACCCCCGCCCGGTGCCCCCGCGCGGCCCGGTCTTCGACCCACGCCTGCCTTGAGCTACGCGATTTCAAACCCCTCCAGGTACCTGGCACAGGAGCGTGGCCCGGGCTCGGCAAGACGCGCAGAGAAGGGCACCTTCCGTGGGGTGCGGCGAGCCGGGGCTGTTCCCGCCGGGGTGCGCGCCTGGCCCTAGCCCGAAGCTGCGGCGACGCAGCAGGTGGCCGCGCCGCCTCCCGAAAGCCCAGGTCTGCGGCCGGAGTGCGGGACACAGCCGCGGACACGACCCTCCCGCGGCCGGTCGGGCCCTGCGCCCGGCGCGCTCCCAGCTCCCAGCTCCCAGCTCCCAGCTGCGGGCGCGCCGGCTCCGCTCGGCTCGGCGGGGGCGGACGCCGCTCCGCTCCCTAGCCGGCCGCCGCGCGCACCTCCCCCGCGGCGCGCCGCTCCCAACGCCGCCTCCACCGCCCGCGGGGCAGAGGAGGGCCGAGACCTCTGGGCTCGGGGTGGGGGGGCGGTTTGCAGGCGCCGCCCGGGCCTTGGCTGCCCTGCTGGAGGGCGATCGGGGTGCAGGGAGGGCGATTGGGGTGCGGGAAGGGCGATCGGGGTGCGGGAAGGGTGATCGGGGTACGCGCCCCCTCCACAGCCAGCGCAGCTCCCCGACCCGCCTCGGCCTGTCAGTGCGGCGGCCTTGTCCGGGCTCCGGAGGAGCCGGGGGGCACCGGAGACCCCGAGCGGTCCGCGACTCAGTCCGGGACCGGCCCAGGGCACCCGCGCCCGTCGGCGGAGAGGCACCCGGGATTCCAGTCACCTCCAGACCAGCCCTCGAAGTCGGTGGCCTGCGGCAGGCGTGGGAGCCGGGGGAAGGAAGTGTGCCTTTGAATAAAAGTAAAAGTTTGTTGTTGTTGTTTTATAACCGTGTAGGTCCGGGGCGTCTCCAGGCTAATTAGGGAAGCTGCCGCCCCGTCTGGAGGTGATTCATGGTTGTGACACCGGCGAGTGTGGGAAGAAAGGCTGCTGGTGCAGTCTCAGCTGCTCTTGCCTTTCTTTTTTTCTTTTTTTCTTTCTTTCTTCTTTAAAAAACATCCTTTTTCTTGTAAAGACAGGGCCGGTCCATTTAGGGAGACCGCGCACGGAGGGAGCGGCCTTGGGTGGTCGCCCTGTGAATCTCCTCCGGAGCTTGCGCCGCGGCTTCGGTCTGCGGATGGCACAGCCGGGCGGCCACGTCCCTCTTCCCTGGTGGCTTGCACCCGGGGCCAGGAGGGCTAGAGGCGCGGAAGCTGCGTCCCAGCGGGGAGCCCAGGCCGTGACGTGTCCACAGGGGACGCCTTCAGTCCCGGCCGGAAGAGATGACTGGGACACTCAGGTGTCACCCAACACCAGAATGAGCGGCGAGGTCCGCGCTGTTTCGAGGAGATCACGCGGAATCCGCGCTACTCCCCGGGACGCTGGGTCCAACGGTTAGCGCCGCCCGCGCGTACTGGAGGCCTGGAGAGCCGCGCTGCTCGGCTGCGGGAGGCAGAGCCAGCTTGTACCCCGGAAGGAGCTCTCTGCACCTGTGGCTTTCAAGGGGATCAAAATCCCAGAGAGAAGAATCGAGGGAAACGAGGCCGAAGACACATTCCCATTTACTTGGGCATGTCAAAAGAGGTTTCCTTTTGAATTTTTAATATTACGCCTTAGGCACAAAGTGTTCACTTAAAAGCCTCTTTTGATGGTTAAGTGCTTTAAGTTCCCGGTATGAAAAGAACAAAAATAAATTGTGATTCAGCCTTATAGCCCCCCAAATTAATAACCTGCCTTCACAATGAATAGGTGACTCATGACAATCAGAGACAACGAGTTTGTTGGGTGCCTGTGTGTTTGCTTTTTTCAACATCCTCGAGCTATGAACAACTGTAAGCAAAGCTGTACTCCCCTCTCTCCTTTCCCAACTTGAGCCTCTGCTCTTTGCTCTTCAAAATCACGTTATTTTTTGTTGCTCTAACTACTAAATA
Source organism: Cebus imitator (assembly GCF_001604975.1). Lineage (NCBI taxonomy): Eukaryota > Metazoa > Chordata > Mammalia > Primates > Cebidae > Cebus > Cebus imitator. Next base: position 8,187,056 of record NW_016107346.1, on the reverse strand, counting down.
TTTTTTGACTCCATAAACTGCCTTTCTACCTAAGACTTTCGTTTCCAGAATATCTTAAACCTCTGGCTTTATTTGTGTGCTGTGGGTGGCTTTTGAAGTTCCTGGAGGTTTTCAGAAGGCAAAAACCGAGGTTCCTGGTGATTAGTGAAAGCTGAGAACATGGTGTCAACACTCAAAATAGAAACTGGTGGGGAATTTTGTGACTAGGTTGGAAAAATGGGAAATTATCTGGAGCCTGGTAGAGCAAGCACCTTCATGCTTTCAAAATGTGGAAAGGAAGAATGCCCCTCCCCTACCCCTGGGACTTTCACCTTCTGGTGAGAACTCTGGTTCCCAGGGCCCTGCCAAGTGGCTGGCAGTGAAGGAGGCTCTTCCCCTCCTTAATGCCTCTTGGATCAAGCCTTGAAGCCAGGCTGAGAAAAGACTAAAATGTTCAGGTAAAGATTTGTCAAAGGTGCAAATGAAACATAGACCTCACATAGCGTTTCTTGCAGCCTGCATGGACAACCAGAAAGCCAATAACATGGTGGACTTGGCTGTTTTTTGAGGGTCCAGAAAATCTCTCAGCTACCCCTGAAAACATCTCTTTCAGAGAAGGAGAATCTCATTGACAAGCCAAAGAAAGAAGACTATGCTACTTCTGAATACATTGCACTTCATTGGGAACATGCTTTTATCAAATATCAGGCACTGATCTAAGCCATTTACAAATAGTCACTCATTTAAATCACCCACCTGCCAGCAGACCCCCTGAGCTAAGACCTGCCATTACTCTGATTTTACCATCGAGATGCTGCTATTATCTCTATGTGGTAGATGAGGAGACTCAGCATGAGAAGGGCAAGTACATGTCCAAGGGCATGCAGATAGCAAGTTGCAGAGCCAGGGTTTGAACCCCTAATCTGCACTTAATGCTGGGCAGGGCTGCCTTTCTGAAAATGACATCTACCTCTGCAAACTGAAAATACTTTTTAGTTTAGGAAAGAAAGGAAAATCATCCCTTCCCACACTCAAGGGAAGGCATCCTTTGGGATCTCAGAAGACAAGAATATTTACGCTTTTGATATTTACACTTAAAAATATTTACATTTGCTTCTTCACTCAGTTATTCCCAACACCATCATCGTTCTTGCTAATCATCAGTCCTGAGTCTTTACTTAGTCAAACCAGAGGCTGGTCATTTACGGGGTAAAGACAGTTAAGCCAAAGGCAATGGGCTTTCCAACCCAGGGTGGCTGTGGGGACACTCTTCTTCAGGACAGTGTTCATCCCAGGATTCTGCTTTTGGGTCTTCACAGACACTTAATCTGCTTGTCTTCACTTGGGTTCAGAAAATACAGACCCCATAGGCACAGACATCCGTACCTTGGGAGAGGCTAGGAGTCAAGGGCCAGCTAGGAACCAATTAGGAAGAAACAATGTCATTCTTCTCATGACAACAGGCCCATTGCCCAGGTGATCCTTGGTGGCAGAGGTCAAATTGAGCTGCCTCACTGCCAAAGGCCACAAGTCCTTACTCCTGAGTGGCTCTCTGCAGGCTGGCTGTCCAGCAACATCCAGATACCAGCCACTATCCCTCTCATCCTCCTCCAGCAATAGGGACTGGACCATGTCCTTTCCTTCTTTTAAAACCCTTCCCTGGCTTCCCTGCAGTTGGGTTTAAATCCAGACTCCTTAAGAAGATCCCATCTCTTGGGCCTCCTTTCAGTACCTCCCTCTGCTCCCTGCACTCCGGCCACACTGGCCTTCTACCAGTTCTATGAACACCCCAAGCTTCTTCCTGCCCTCCGGGCTTAACCTGAGCTGCCTCTACCCTTCAGCTGGCTGACTCCTATTCATTTTTCAGGTTTTAGCTTCAGTGACAATTCCTTTGGTCTTTCTTCCTGACCTGTATTTCCCTACTGCACCTCTTCTTTAGGGAACATATTACACTTTGAAGTGGTTTATTTAAATTCCATACTGGAGTCCCCCACTAGTGCACAACCTCCAGGAGGGCAGGGTCTGCATCTGTGTCCAGCACCTGGCACGGTGCCGGTTTACAGTAGCTGCTGAATCAATATTTATTCATCAGTGAAATTCCACCATGACCAACATGACCCCGAAACGCTGTGCCTCAAATGCATAAGACTGTACCTGCTCGCTCTTCCCAGTTCTTCTCCACCCTGATCTTGCTCCTGTTGTTTCCTAAACTTCTGCTCCTCCCCTTCCAAGGACCTTCTGCTCTGAATGCTCATTACTCATGAGCCATCTCTCTCCAGCCTCCACCCTACCTAGCCCTGGGCCTCATAGTCCTCCCACGACTGCTCTCTTACCAGCACCCCCAGTGCCTTCACCCCTTGGTCCCCCCGCCATCACACCTTCCTGGTTGAAGCCCGAGCCATACACCAGCCTCCTGTCTTCCTACACAAGCCCTTTTGTGCTGCCAAGGAAACTCACAGAACCATGCAGGCCCAAACCGCAAAAATACAGTCTCCACTCACACTTGGACCTTAATACCTTGAGCCCATTTATGCCTAGTGTTCCATTATTGGAACGCTAAGCTTGTGGGAGTTATTTACATCCTACTGCTCAAGTTCATGGCCAGGGTCTGATTTTTCACACAAAAAATTTGCAACCTCTGGCATAAATGGGTTAAACGTTCTCTGAAAAACAAATGGGATGGTACATAAAATAAGAAAGAAGGAAATATCACCAGTGATTCCAATCGCAGAGGTAATCACTGTTGGCATTTTATTGTTTTTCTTCCAGTTTTTCTTTTTCCAAAAAAGGGATTCAAGCTGGCCTGCCAACTCAAATGGCTTCTACATAGTTGAGATTAAGGCAAATACACAAGTTTGTGTCCTGATCCTTTCAACTACATTATAACACAAGTATCTTCGCATTGGATAATGTAGTTTTCATAAATACAATTTTTTAATAACTAATATCCCATTATGTGATACATCATCATTTATTCCTTTAAACCATTTCTCTATTGTCTTGTTTTCAACTTGAGAGTATTATACAAAATTCTTTGACAAGTTCTGTATGTGGCCAGACTCAGTGTCTCGCACCTGTAATCCTAGCAGTTTGGGAGGCTGAGGCAGCCGGATCATCTGAGGTCAGAAGCTTGAGACCAGCCTGGCCAACATAGTAAAACCCCGTCTCTACTAAAAATACAAAAATTAGCC
>NW_016107346.1:8165052-8183738 GCF_001604975.1 Cebus imitator | reverse complement strand
AAAAAAAAAAAAAAAAAAAAAAGTACCTGTATGCATAATTTGTCTGCATTTATTTTGCCTATATTTAATGTATCTCCTTAGGAGACATTCGGAGAGGAATTCCTGAGTTGATGGCTTTGAACGAGCTGAAGGCTCTGAGTCTCAGGGTGGGAAGGCGTCTAAGGTTCCAAGGCTCGAAAGACACCACTTTCCTTTGTTCCTGCACAGCTCACTTTGCCATTGGCCACAGCAAAACTAGCCCTAACTGCTGTCATGTACTGTGTGTTCCTGGTTAGCACCATGTCCTCCTCTGAACAGATGGTTTTGTGTTCTTCTTCGGAAAACATTAACGATGGGTATGAACTCTCTCAATGCCCCATATCCACCCCCAGGCCAATAACACTGATCTTTGATCCTAGACCTGAGACAATATCTTCCTGCCGCTTAGACCTTAGGGAAGATTGGCTTGCACCCACTTCCTCCAGGAGCATCCCCCCACAAAGATGGATCTTTGCAATCTGCAAATGTGATCATGATGCCCATTGTTCACTTAATGCTTGTAATATGTAAGACATAAGACCGGATGTGGTGGCTCATGCCTATAGTCTCAGCACTTTGGGAGGCCGACTCTGGTGGAACACCTGAGGTCAGGCGTTCAAGGCCAGCCTGGTCAACATGGCGAAACCCTGTCTCTACTAAAGATACAAAAATTAGCCGGGCGTGGTGGTAGGTACCTGTAATCCCAGCTACTTAGGAGGCTGAGGCAGGAGGCAGAGGTTGCAGTGAGCTGAGATCATGCCATTGTGCTCCGGCCTAGGCAACAAGAGTGAAACTTTGTCTCTCTCTCTCTCTCTCTCTCTCTCTCTCTATATATATATATATATGTAAAATTTGCTTTCACAGATTCCCATTTCAACTTCTGTTAGGGAATTTTATGAAGGTCAGAACTTTTGTGGAATGTGCCCAAAGGTCATAGTGAGACTCCGTGTCAGACCCATACATGACTCTACAGCTTTTGACTTCTGCATGACATTTCTAGGCATGTCTGTGTTTTAGGCTTGATTGTTCCAAATTTGTCTTGAAAAGGGGGTACATCATAGTTCCAATTTTCACGAGTTGGCAAATATGGTCTGGGGATTATAGATTCTTATGTATATCATTTAGTGTTGATGCTTTGTTTTAATTCTATGAAATTCTGTTAACATTTAGACCGGCATTGAAGGCCTGTTTGCTCTCTTTTATTTTTCCTACTTTCTTGCCTGTCATTTATGTGGTATCATCTATCAACACAACATCCAAGCATGTACATTTTTTGTGTACATAATCAAGCAGCAGTGCACATTTTGTCTCTAACCATCAATTAAATATCTTCAGGACAATTCCAACAGCCATGAGGTTTCACATTTATTATCACACCTTTATTTCAGTGGTTCTGAATGTTTTCTCACAAATTGTTACAGCTTTTTTGTTTTTTATTATTTGAGAAGGAGTCTTGCTCTGTCGCCCAGGCTGGAGTGCAGTGGCATGATCTTGGCTTACTGCAACCTCCACTTCCTGGGTTCAAGCGATTTTCCTACCTCAGCCTTCCAAGTAGCTGGGATTCCAGGGGTGCACCACCACACTTGGCTAATTTTTGTATCTTTAGTAGAGATGAGATTTCACCATATTGACCAGGCTGGTCTCGAACCCTTTGACCTCAGGTAATCCACCTGCCTTGGCTTCCCAAAGTGCTGGGATTACAGGCATGAGCTGCTGTGCCCAGCCTGTTGCAGAATTTTTTGTAAAATAGATGGCAGATTAAAAAATCAAGTGGGGTCAGCTGCAGTGGCTTATGCCTGTAATCCCGGCTCTTTGGGAGGCAGAGGCAGGCAGATCACCTAAGTTCAGGAGTTCGAGAACAGCCTGGCCAACATGGTGAAACCCCGTCTCTACTAAAGATACAAAAATTAGCTGGGTGTGGTGATGCAAGCCCGTAGTCCCAGCTTCTTGGGAGGCTGAGGCAGGAGAATCACTTGAACCTGGTAGGCGGAGGTTGCAGTGAGCCGAGATCACACCACTGCACTCCAGCCTGAGCGACAGGGCAAGTCTGTCAAAAAAAAAAAATCAAAATCAAGTGGACTTAGGTCAGAACAAGTTCAATGCATTCTATATTTTCCCTTTTGAAATGTTTCTCCCAATTTAAATACTATACATCTTATCTGGCCAGTTTACTGATCTGTAGGAAGGTATCTCAGGTTTAGTGAGGTTGGAACATTAAATAGCTCTGGCTTAATGTTGGTTGAGGCTGGTAGGTTATATTTCTATTAGAAATTTATCATGGCTGATAAATTTCATAAAATTGCATTGTTTTACAGTTGGGTAAATCTTGGTAGTTGCTGATCTTGTTTGTGTGCAGGGAGGAATTGGTTTGGTTTTTGTTTTTTGAGTGTGTCTGACCTAAAAAACACATCTTAAGTGTGTAGCTTGAACTCTTACATATGATTACTTCTCCGCCACCATCATCCAAATCAAGATCTAGATCATTTCCAGTACACGGGAAGGCTTTGTGTGTGCTTTTTCAATTTGTGACAACCCGGGTTAACCACTATTCCAAGTCTCTATTATCATACACTAATTTTCCTGTGGTTAAACCTCATAGACAGGCATAAGTAGACTGAGACAGTGCATCTTCTTTGTTATTTAACTTCTGTTATTCAACAGTATGTCTGTGAGATTCAACCATGTTGTGAGTATTGGCTCATTCCTTTTTATCACTGTGTAGTATTCCCTTGTATGGACATACCAATTTACCTTGGGCACCATCTTGGGCATTTGAGTTGATTCCAGGTTTGTGCTATTATGATAAACCTGCTATGACCATTCTTAAAGATGTTTTTGGTAGGCATAAGCATTCAGTTACTCCTGAATATTATCCAGGTGTGTAATTCTGAGTCAGGGCATATGTAAGCTTAGCTTTGGTAAGTATTGCCAAACATTTTTTCTGGGGTAATTGAACCAGTTTACATTGCTACTATTCATGTAGACATTGCATATGCTCCATATCCTTGCATATGTGATATTGTCATTCTTTTTAACTTTAGTCATTTCAGTGGGTGCTGTAGTGATGTCTTATTGTGGTTTTAAACTTCATTTCTCTAATAACTAACGAAGAGTATGTTTCATTGGTTACTTTGATATCCTCTTTTATGAAATGCCTATTTAAGTCTTTTCCTATTTTATTGGGCTATTTCCTTCCTTTTACATAGATAGATGATAGATAGATAGATAGATAGATAGATAGATAGATAGATCGAACACTTTTTTTGTTTGTTTGAGACGGCGTCTCACTTTGTTGCCAGGCTGAAGTGCAGTGCTGCAGTCTTGGCTCACTGCAACCTCTGCCTTCCTGGTTCAAGCCATTCTCCTGCCTCAGCCTCCTGAGCAGCTGAGACTACAGGCGTGCGCCACCATGCCTGGCTAATTTTTGTATTTTTAGTAGAGATGGGGTTTCGCCACATTGCCCAAGCTGGTCTTGAACTCCTGACCTCAGGTTATCCACCCACCTCAGCTTGCCAAAATGCTAGGATTACAGGTGTGAGTCACCGCGCCTGGCCAAATAGAACTCTCTATATATTCCAGATTTCATTCCTTTATTGGAAATGTATCTCTATTTGTATATATTTATGTATTTAAGTCTCTGTGTGTATATATATAGATACCTACATACATGGAGAGAGGGAGGGAGGGAGTCAGAGAGAATACACGAATATCTTCTCCCAGTCTGTGGCCTGCCTTTCCAGCATTGGCCTCCTTTGTTCCTACGCAGACCATTCTGTGCTGCCAAGGAAATTCACAGAGACATGCAGACCCAAACCACAAAAATGTACAGTCTCCAACCCTACTTGGGCCTTACTACATTTAGTCATTCTCCAGAAAAACAAACTGGATGGTACATAAAATAAATAAAGAAAAAAAAGATCAATAATTCCAACCACAGAAGAACGACTGTTGCCATTTTATTGTTTTTCCTTCTAGTTATCCTTTTACAGGAAAGGCATTCAAGGTAACCTGCAAACTCAAATGTTTCCTACATAGTTGAGATGAAGACAAATACATAATTTTGTGTCTTGATTTTCTCAAGTACATTGTAACACAAGTGTCTTCCTATGTGATAATGCAGTTTTTATAAATATAAATTGTTAATAACTGGCAAATACTCCATTATGTGGGTATATCATAATTTATTTTTCATCATTTCTCTATTGCCTTTTTTTTAGTTTGAGGGTATTACACAAAATTATTTGGGAAATATATGTGTATGTAATTTGTCTGCATTTATTTTGCCTATATTTATTTCTTTAGGAGACATTCAGAGAGGAATTCCTGAGCAGATGGCTATGAATGGGCTGAAGCATCTGACTGAGTCTCAGGGTGGGAGGTGTCTAATGTTCTAAGGCCCCAAATGATACCACATTCTTTCCTGTGTCCCTGCACAGCTCACTTTGCCATTCCCCAGCAAAGCTAGCCCTAACTGCTCTCTGATAACTAATGAAGAGCATCTTTTCATTGGCTACTTTGATATCCTCTTTTGTGAAATACCTATGTGTTCCCGGTCCCCACCATGTCCTTCTCTGTATGGTTTTGCTTCCTTCTACATGAAACATTAAAATGACCAAGTGCAAGTTCACTATTAAGCTGACTTCAAAATGGGGAGAGTTTCCTGGATTATCTAAGTGGGCCCAAGGGAATCATTAGGGTGCTTCAGAGTCGAAGAGGGAGGCAGATGAGGACCAGAGAGACGGCTGTGTGAAAAGGGTTCAGCTCAGCAACGCCGGCTCTTAGGATGGGGGACTAAGCCGCAGGCTGAGGAATGCGGACAGCTTCCAAAAACTCAACAAGGCAGGGGAATGGATTGTTCCCTTGCACCTCTAGAAGGAATGCAACCTGCAGACACCATCATGCTAGCCCAGTGAGACCCCTATGAGGCTTCTGACCTCTACAACTGTGGAGTAGTTAATTTGCATTGTCATAAGCCACTAAATTTGTGGCAATTTGTTATCACAGCAGTAGGAAACGAATGCTGAATTTATTTTCAACTTCCTTAGTCGTATTGCTGGTAACCCCATTTTCCAACTCCTACTCACTGGCAGTCTATAGCAGAGGAGTCTAATGGTAGACACATCTTGGCTGAATCCTGGCCATGTATAATAATACTTTAAATGGGGCTTATCATTCACACTGCTCTAGTGGGAATTAAACTGACTCTAAGTTAAGGCTCTTCTAGGTACCACCTTTTTGTTTTTTGTTTTTTTTGACACATGCTAAACACTGACAGTCTGAGATTTTGGAGTCTTGGGCAGCCATTTAAATGCCCGTAGGCAATGTCCATCATAATATCTTCCGGTAACTCAAAAACATTTTCAGTTTTAACTTGTTCAAATTTTGTAGAATTTATTAGTAATTCTTCCCTCTTAAAAAAAGGGGGGTGTTCTTTTGGTTATGCTGTCTAAAAGTCATAGTTTTGTTGGTTTCTAACATTAACAATGTTATTTTCCATAAAATTGCACTTTCCTGCTTAAGGCTTACTGTTTCCGACACATTACTTTCTTATTCAAAGGCAATGTTAGCTTCCTGGACTATAGGCGAACCTGAAAGATTATTTTGAAACAGTGCACATAACAATGCTGATTTTATGTTTATATGAAATAATATTTTAAACAAGAGAAAGAAGAACTTTGATTATGGTTATAAAGAAAGTCCAGACCACCACTTTGCTTTTGGCCAAAGAGATAAAACAAGCATGTGTCTGATTTGCGTGCTGGCCCACATAGCTCCCTTTGCAAATGTGGCTTTAAAGCAGCTAATCTTTTAAAAAGTCTCTACAGACTAATTTAGAAGCAAGGAGAACAAATGTGGGAGTATAAATGTGAGGCACTGAATAAGAGCGATAATCTCTGCCAATGAACACTGCTGTGTTTCTGCGTACCCAATGCCGTTCACGATTTTCATTTAGATGGAGCTACCTGGAGCTTGTTTTGCCTCCCCAGCACGATGTGCTACGTGACTGCAATTCAGATTTGGAAGGCTCCATCAGCCCTGGAGCTTACAGATCATGCTCTTCAGCTTCACTGTCTGAAGGACGAGAGCGTGACTGGCCCAAGGTTACCCACAAATGGCGAAGCTTGCCTCACGCCTGCACCCAAGAAAGGGCGCGTCTAGCTTTTGCCACCTCCTCTCCCAACAGTCCATCTCTGTCTGATTCTGCTGCTTCTCGAGTCTCTGCTATTTTGCTAGTGGCCAGCAAAATTTTTACAATTTCATCTTCTTAGTAGAACAAATTAGCAACATTCTTATTAATGTGACAGGAAAGCAACATCGTATTTGTCTGAGGATTGTACATGGAAAAAGAAAATGCAGGGCTTTTAAAATTGCAAATATGTTATAATAGGTAAATATGTGGGGCGCTCCTTAATTGTGGCTTGGTTATGAACAAAAATACTTTCAGAAGCAGTTGTTTGGTACCCAAAACACATCCTCTTGTGGAAAATGCTTGGGGAGCTCTTCCTTATCTCTGTCAGGGAAATGCTCTGACATTAAGGCGAAAGAACTAAGTGAATGTTTCTATAGCAAATGGTAACACTAAAAATAGTGTTTGGAGTGAAAGTAAGATGTGGAATAATTTCTTCACTGTTTCCATGGAAAAATAGGCAAGTGGGAATAGATGTAGCCACGTCTGGCTGTGCCTGTGAGGTCTTAGGCAGATGGGGAGACTTGCTGAAAAGAAGTGGGATGGCATGCGCTGACATCACTTTCTAAACAACTGTTAATCATGTCACCACCATCTCCATTATCACCCCCCATTTTAAATGTCTAGGAGTCTGTGGTTTACTTCATCTATGTATATATGAAAGTTTTCATTTACTGTGTTTTTGTATCTAGTTGCTTATTGCCCGATCAGTGTTAATTCTAAGCAAAATCACCCAGGGAGTGGTGACCCTATGTGAAATTGTGATGTAGGTGAAGCTTGTTTTTGGTGCACTTGGAGTTCTCTTGCAGCTCAAAGACGTATCCCGCAAATGCCTGGATCCGCCTTCTGAAGGCAAAGCCCCATTTCATTGCCCACCTCCAGGTTTGATTCAAATATACCCATCATATAAACCTCAGCTAGTAAACCAACATGCTAGTAAACCAACTAATTAGCAGGCTTGGTTGGCCAACATATGTTCCTGGTTAATACTCATAAAAGTCCTGTGAGATACAAGTTATCTCCATTCCAAGAACAGGAAACTCAGAGGGAACTTGCCAAAGTTTGAGTAGCTAGTGAGTGGGGAAGCCAGAATTCAGAACCAACTTGGTTTGACCCCAAAGCACTTAGTATGAGGCCTAAGGCATATGCACTCAGAAGTTGCCTCTCTTCCTCTCCATTGTGAAGAATTTGAAGAAATTCTGATACATGGATTCAGATAATTTGGTGGTTCTGAATTCAAATGCTTGGCAGAAACTTAACTGTATTTTCCTTCTAGCTTAGGGGGCACAACCATAAAACCAGCAAGCCGTGAGAGCTGCATGTGGTGGAACTGATTCCCATGCTTTTCTGGTATTGTCTGCAGCTTAGGGATGCTTCCCTCTTGCCTCCCATGGCTTATCTTCTTCCTGTGGCCTGAGAACAGATTTAACTAACATGTTCCTGCTCCCTTGTATACAAACAGATGCTGGCTGGCAGAGGACCTGTGATTAATGTCATTAGCCAGCCTTTGTGAGCCTCTGGGAAGATGGGTCTTCAGTTCTTTTAGCTAAGCTGTGATGTGCAAATAGCACATCCCAGTATTCAATGCTCTACAGATAATTAAAGCTGTGGATTTTACATTGACACAAGTGACTTTATAGCTCAGTTTTTAAAACAAGAGATTTTTAAAAGTTCATTCTGAACTTCTGACCTTGAGTACAATGATGTACGAAAGACTAGTTTTAACAACTAGAAAACTGGAAGGAAAAATGCAACAATTCTGTTCATTTACCTGCCAGCAGCACAGGACTGTGAGCCCTGAGAAGGAAATAAATAAGCCTAGTCCTAAGATCACCTTGGCTTCCTGCCTGAAGGTGATTTCTGGACTGCGTGGGCAAACAGAAAGAACTCAGTGTCTGGCAGCCTGAGTCAAGAAAATTGAGATCAGAATTGAGGGAAGTTGAAGAAGCTGGAATTTGCAGGGCAGAGTTCTGGAAAGGAAAAAGCCAGGGGGAAAAGAACTCCAGAAGTCTAGTCTCCGCTGACCATGAGACTGCAATGCACAGAATGAAATGCCACAAGGCAGGGCAAAAGATGAACAGGGACTTGTAGGATGAACAGTTCCCAGTGCTACCTACAGATGGGGTTATATTCAAACTTTGACTAACTTGTGAGCCCCAACAGGGAGTCCTTGGGGATGTCCTTGGGGTTCACCCAGCTCATTCGGTGAAGACAATCCTTAGTAGTGGGATTTTCCCTGGATGAATCATCCTCTAGACCTACCTGAGTAAAATGTTAGAGCTTAAATTTGCCCCCTGGAAACTCCTATGTTGAAGTCCTAACCTCCACTATCTCGGAATGTGCCCTTGTTTGGAAGAGGGTCATTGCAGATGTTATTAGTTAAGATGAGCTCATACTGTTTTGGGTGGGGCCCCTAATCCAATGTGACTAATGACCTTATAAAAAGGGGAAATTTGGCCAGGAGCGGAGGCTCACACCCATAATCCCAGCACTTTGGGAGGCCGAGACAGGCGGATCACCTGAGATCAAGGGTTAGAGACCTGCCAGGCCAATATGGTGAAACCCCGTCTCTAATAAAAATACAAAAATTAGCCTGCCATGGTGGCGGGCACCTGTAATCCCAGCTACTCAGGAGGCTGAGGAAGAAGAATCGCTTGGACTCAGGAGTTGGAGGTTGCAGTGAGCTGAGATCACGCCATTGCACTCCAGCCTGGGTGACAAGAGTGAGACTCCATCTCAAAAAAAAATTTTTTTTCAGGTGATCAAGTCTCTCTAGATGAGGCCCCTGTGAAAGACTGGCAGAGGAGAGGTTGGACCTTTTCATAGAGTTCCTTAAAGATCTTGCAGACAGACTTTATGTGTTTGGAGACATGAAATTTTTTGGGGGGGTGGTGTTTTAACCAGGTCTTCACCCAATGGTTACACTGGTGAACTGGGAACTTACAGGGCCGACTGGCAGACTCCAAACAGGTAAGTCAGGTGTATTTTCTATCCAGTGGGCTCAAATATTAAATTTGGACTGGAAAAATCTGGGCGTCCTCCCACAACAGTGTGTCTCTTTATGAACTTCTGGACAGAGAGCAGTTTAAAGCATTACAAACCAAACTAGAGGTATCATTCTTAGCCTATTCAAGAAAAGGTATTCAATGATCAGCCCATTTTTAAAGGTTTAAAAAGCTGCAAATCCAAGACTACAGTTTTGTTCTGCAGTTAAATTGGTGTGTGATTTTTTTAATTCTAATTTTTGCAGAGAGTTGCACTGTATGTAACAGCTGTGTCAAAAGAAAGTATCCACTCCCATCTTATCTCCAAGTTTTAACTCTTACTTAATGAGTTGTTTTGAACTTTTTGATTAATTTCCTTCCTCACATGATCTCTCTTATCTTTTAAAGTATCTAAATCTATATACCTTAAGAGAAACTTATAAAAAAGAAAAGTAATAGGAAAAAGTCTGGGAGGTGAAATGAATTGGTTTCACCCTTCATAAACTGAAAAACTCACTGCAAAACTTACAAGAAGCATAGCTAATCCAGTCTTGCCATTCCTTCTCAAAATGAAGCTTGTTAAAAAGCATAGACCACTAACAACTCCATGCCCCTTGCTTTCATGTCATTTAGTACAAGCAGCGTGAGAATTCTCAGACAGACCATTCTTTTTGTGACTACCAAGGTGTGACCTGCTGTGAGACAAGGCAGGGAAATATACTGTAGTTTTCTTCCTATAATTTTTTTTTTTAACTTAAGTTTGCTGCAAAACCATGGGTGGGTTTGGAGAGAAAAGTATTCAAAATCTTCCACAATTCTCCCCCAAGGAAAAGTAGGGGGAGATGCCTGCTCCCATAGGGTGTCCATAGGTTGGGCAGGACAGTGTAATAAATAAAACCAGGGAGCACAAGGGGCACTGCCTAAACTACGAAGGGCACCATCAATGTCAATGGTGTTAGTATTGGTGAAGAGAGCCTGGGTCTGGGCTTGACTCAGCCCTGAGGTTGTTGTCTACCTGTGACAATTTTCAGAAACTTCCTTAACTTTATTCTTCCTATCAGTGAAATGAAAATATTGAAGTGTTTAGAGTATATCTGATTTCAAATTCAGACATTCAGTAGTTCTGGCAGAAGATTAAGAGGCTAGATTTCATTCTTTCTTGATAGACAAGAGATTGACAACAAATAATTTTTTGAAAGTTGTACATTACATATAGTGTTATTTGGCATTGTCATTGAATTTTCAGTTGTATTTGTGTTAAAATAACAGCCATCTTTTACTGTGCATTTACAATGTGCCACACACAGTACCGAGCATGTTAGAAGCATATTGTCTCATTTTACTCATTATTCACAGGCACTGACATCTGAAAAAACAAAGCTTAACAAAGACATGTAGGTATCACAGCCAGGAAGCAAATTTAGGTCCTTCTGGTTACAAAGTCAATATTTCAACCATCAGTCTCCTCCACATGACTCAGTTGTTTCTATTTTAAATCAAAGAGTGTTTCTTTTCATATAAACTCAACTTCTGTTGATTTCTTTAATGTATAGCACAGAGTTTCCAGCAGGTGAACAGAAAGAGTTCCCAGCAGGTGAACGTTCTATTATAGGAAAAAAGCAATGGAATAATATCCATTCTTTTATAGGAAATAGCAATGGAATAATATCCATAAATGGGAAAATAATTTAAAATGTTTCTTTTCTCAGAAATACGTTTATTTTAATCAAGTGGAAAGAAAAATTTTAAGTGATGGATCAGTGCATGCGAAAAAATAAATGAAAACATGTCTTCTTCTTTCTCCCTCCCCTCCCCCACTTCTTCTTCTCCTCCTCTTCTTTTTTGAGACAGGATCTCACTGTGTCACCCAGGCTGGAATGCAATGGTGCAATCATGGTTCACTGCAGCCACAACTGTGGTGAGTAATTGGCAATTAAAAGAAATACAAGGCATTCACACTTGAAAGGAAGACTAAACCTCTGTTTGCAGATGACTTGATGCTGTAGATAGAAAACCCTAAGGAATTCACCAAAACGATTAGAACTAATAAACCAGTTCACAAGGGTTGAATGGTGAAAGTTCAATACACAAAAATCAACTGCACTTCCATACACTAGCAATAAACAATCTGAAATTAAGTTAAGAAAACAATTCCTAGGGGTTCCAAGATACAGGCAGCTCCAGAATGCAGTTCCCAATGAGAGAGATGCAGAAGCCAGGTGGTCACTGCAATTCCAAACAAGGTAGCAGGTTCATTTTGTGGGCCTGGTTGAAGAGTGGGTATAGCCCAAAAAGTGCAAGTTGAGTCAGGGCGGGACACTGCCCCACACAGGAGGTGCATGCAACTGACCAGAGGATCAGGGGTAGTCTCCCTCTGAGACTCCAGTTCAGATACTGCACTTCACCCATCCCACAGAACAGGAGATCTTTGCTGGGCTGAAAAGCACCCTCAGGCTGCCTGAACAGGGCTGAGCAGCAACTTTGGTCAGTTCCGGGGATTGTTAGCACAGATCTAGGTGGAAGTACTAGCTGACTCTGAGAAGGACTGCAGGACAGAGCTACCCACACCCCGGAAAGAAGGGGAACTGAAAGCAGGGAATCAGGCCAATACTGCTGAGTGGATCCCTGCCCCACAAAGCCCAGGAGGCTGAAGCCCCCTCACTTGAGAGTTTCACAGCCAGCACATCAGAGAGTGACCAGGCATGACTGAGCTCAGCTGGAGAGAGGTAGCCACCATTGCAGAGGCAGGACTAATCTTCCTGAGTAAACAAAAGTCTCAGGAAATACACACAGCAGGTCCACTGAATCCGTGGCAGTCCAGCAGTGCCTCTGCAGGCAGACAAAAGAAAGGCCGCCTCCCCAAGCAGCTACCTGAGATTAAAGGTAGATAAATCCAAGAAGATGGAAAGAAACCAGCACAAAAAGGATGAAGCCATCAAAGCCCAGAACTCCTCTCACCCAGCAAGGGATCACAACTTACTCACCAGCAAGGGAGCAAAACAGGATGGAGAACAAATTTGACGAGTTGACAGAAGCAGGCTTTAGAAGGTGGGTAATAACAAACTTTTCTCAGCTAAAAGCACGTATTCTAAACCAATGCAAAGAAACTAAAAACCTTGCAAAAAGGTTAGACAAAATGCTAACTAGAATAACCAGCTTAGAGAAGAACATAGATGACTTGATGGGAGCTGAAAAACACAGCACAAGAGCTTTGAGACACATACACAAGTTTCAATAGCTGAATCAATCAAGCAGAAGAAAGGATATCAGAGACTGAAGATCAACTCAATGAAATAAAACAAGAAGGCAAGAAAAGAGAAAAAAGAGTGAAAAGAAATGAACAAAGCCTCCAAGAAAAATGGGATTGTGTGAAAAGACCTAATCTACAGTTGATCAGTGTACTGGAAGATGATGGGGAGAATGAATCCAAGCTGGAAAACATGCTTCAGGATATTATCCAGGAGAATTTCCCCAACCTAGCAAGGCAGGGCAGCATTGTAATAAAGGAAATACCGAGACCACCACAAAGATATTCCTCAAGAAGAACAACCCCAAGGCACATAATCATCAGATTCACCAAGGTTGAAATGAAGGAAAAATTGCTAAGGGTAGCCAGAGAGAAAGGTCAGATTACCCACAAAGGGAAGCCCATCAGACTCATAGTAAACCTCTCAGCAGAAACCCTACAAGCCAGAAGAGAGTGGCCAATATTCAGTATCATTAAAGAAAAGAACTTTCAACCTAGAATTTCATATCCAGCCAAACTAAGCTTCATAAGCAAAGGAGAAATAAAATCCTTTAAAAACAAGCAATTGCTAAGAGATTTCATCACCACCAGGCCTGCCTTATAAGAGCTCCTGAAAGAAGCACTAAACATGGAAAGAAACAACCAGTACCAGCCACTCCAAAAACGTACCAAATGGTAAAAAGCATTGACACAATGGAGAAACTGCATCAACTAACAGGCAAAACAACCAGCTAGCATCAAAATGGCAGGATCAAATTCACACATAATAATATTAACCTTAAATGTAAATGGGCTAAATGCACCAATCAAAACACATAGACTGGAAAATTGGATAAAAAGTCAAAAGCCACTGGTGTGCTGTATCCAGGAAACCCATCTCATGTGCAAGGACAAACATAGGCTCAAAATAAAGGGATGGAAGAAGATTTACCAGGCAAATGGAGAGCAAAAAAAAAAGCAGGAGTTGCAATCCTAGTCTCTGATAAAATAGACTTTAAACCAACAAAGATCAAAGAGACAAAGAAGGGCATTACATAAGGGTAAAAAGATCAATGCAACAAGAAGAGCTAATGATCCTAAATATATAAGCACCCGATGCAGGAACAACCAGGTATATAAAGCAAGTTCTTAACGACCTTCAAAGAGATTTAGAATCCTGCACAATAATAGTGGGAGACATTAACACTCCATTGTCAATATTAGACAGATCAACAAGACAGAAAATTAACAAGGATATCCAGGACTTGAACTCAGATCTGGACCAAGCAAACCTAATATACATCTACAGAACCCTCCACCCCAAATCCACAGAATATACATTCTTCTCAGCACCACATCACACCTACTCTAAATTGATCACAGAATTGAAAGTAAATCACTCCTCAGCAAATGCAAAAGAATAGAAATCAACAGTCTCTCAGACCACAATGCAATCCAATTAGAACCCGGTGTTAAGAAACTAACTCAGAACCACACAACTTCATGGAAAATGAACATCTGACTCTTGAGTGTTGACTGGATAAACGATGAAATGAAGGCAGAAATAAGGATGTTCTTCTAAACCAACATGAATGAAGACACAACGTACCAGAATCTCTGGGACACATTTAAAGCAGTGTCTAGAGGAAAATTTATAGCAATAAATGCCCACATGAGAAAGCAAGGAAAGATCTAAAATTGACACCCTATCATCAAAATTGAAAGAGTTAGAGGAGCAAGATCAAAAAAACTCAAAAGCTAGCAGAAGACAAGAAATAACAAAGATCAGAGCAGAACTGAAGAAGATAGAGACACAAAAAACCCTTCAAAAAATCAACAAATCCAGGAGCTTGTTTTTTTGAAAAAATCAACAAAATAGACCACTAGCCAGATTAATAAAAAAGAAAAGAGAGGAGAATCAAACAGATGCAATAAAAAACGATAAAGGGGCTATCACCACCAATTCTACAGAAATACAAACTACCCTCAGAGATTACTACAAACAACTCTATGCACATAAACCAGTAAACCTGGAAGAAATGGGTATACTCCTGGACACTTGCACCCTCACAAGCCTAAACCAGGAAGAAGCCAAAACCCCGAATAGACTAATAACAAGGACTAATGTTGAGGCAGCAATTAATAGCCTAACAACCAAAAAAAGCTCAGGTTCAGATGGGTTCACAGCCAAATTCTATCAGACATACAAAGAGGAGCTGGTACCACTCCTTCTGAAACTATTCCAAACAATCCAAAAGGAGGAATCCTTCCCAAATCATTTTATGATTCCTGATTCCAAAATCTGGCAGAGACACAACAAAAAAAGAAAACTTCTGGCCAATATCCATAATGAACATAGATGCAAAAATCTTCAATAAAATACTGGCAAACTGACTGCAACAGCACATCAAAAAGCTTATCCATCATGATCAAGTAGGCTTCATCATGAGGATGCAAGCCTGGTTCAACATACGCAAATCTATAAATGTAATCCACCACATAAACAGAACCAAAGACAAAAACCATATGATTTTCTCAATAGATGTAGAGAAGGCCTTCGACAAAATTCAACAGCCCTTTATGCTAAAAACCCTCAATAAACTACGTATTGATGGAACGTATCTCAAAATAATAAAAGCTATTTACGACAAACCCACAGCCAATATCATACTGAATGGGCAAACACTGGAAGCATTCCCTTTGAAATCTGGCACTCCTATTCAACAAAGTATTGGAAGTTCTAGCCAGATCAATCAGGCAAGACAAAGAAATAAAAGGTATTCAATTAGGAAAGGAGGAAGTCAAATTGTCTCTATTTGCAGATGACATGATTGTATATTGAGAAGACCCTATCATCTCTGCCCAAAATTCTTTAAACTGATAAGCAACTTCAGCAAAGTCTCAGGATACAAAATCAATGTGCAAAAATCACAAGCATTCCTATAAACCAATAACGGACTTAAAGAGAGCCAAATCAAGAGTGAACTCCCATTCCCAATGTCTACAAAGAGAATAAAATACCTAGGAATACAACCAACAAAATATTGAAGGACCTCTTCAAGGAGAACTACAAACCACTGCTCAAGGAAATAAGAGAGGATACAAACAGATGGAAAAACGTTCCATGCTCATGGTTAGGAAAAATCAATATTGTGAAAATGACCATACTGCCCAAAGGAATTTATAGATTCAACGCTTTCCCCATCAAGCTACCTATTACCCTCTTCACAGAACTGGAAAAAACCACCTTAAACTTCATATGGAACCAAAAGAGAGTCTACATAGCCAAGACAATCCTAAGCAAAAAACAAAGCTGGAGGCATCACGCTACCTGACTTCAAACTATAGTACAAGACTACAGTAACCAAAACAGCATGGTACTGGTAACAAAATAAAGACATAGACCATTGGAACAGAACAGAGGCAACACCACACATCTGCAACCATCTGATTTTTGACAAAGCCAACAAAAACAAGCAATAGGGAAAGGAATCCCTGTTTAATAAATCGTCTTGGGAAAACTGGCTAGCCATGTGCAGAAAGCAGAAACTGGACCCCTTTCCGACACCTTACACTAAAATTAACTCTAGATGGTTAAAAGACTTAAACATAAGACCTAACACCATAAAAACCCTAGAAGAAAACCTAGGTTTTCTGAATGGTTATTCAGGACATAGGCATAGGAAAGGACTTCATGACTAAAACACCAAAAGCATTGGTAACAAAAGCCAAAATAGATAAATGGGGTCTAATTAACTCCAGAGCTTCTGCACAGCAAAAGAAACCATCATTAGAGTGAAGCGGCAACCAACAGAATGGGAAAAAATTTTTGCAATCTACCCATCTGACAAAGGGCTAATATCCAGAATCTACAAAGAACTAAAACAGATTTACAAGAAAAAACAAACAAGCCCATTCAAAAGTTGGCAATGGATATGAACAGACACCTTTCAAAAGAAGATATTTATGAGGCCAATAAACATATGAAAAAATGCTCATATCACTACTCATTAGAGAAATGCAAATCAAAACCATATTGAGATACCATCTCACACCAGTTAGAATGGCGTTCATTAAAACGTCTGGAGACAGCAGATGCTGGAGAGGATGTAGAGAAATAGGAACACTTTTACACTGTTGGTGGGAGTGTAAATTAGTTCAACCATTGTCGAAGACAGTGTGGTTATTCCTCAAGGACCTAGAAACAGAAATTCCATTTGACCCAGCAATCCCATTACTGGGTATATATCCAAAGGATTATAAATCATTCTATTATAAAGACACATGCACACATTGTGGCACTGCTTACAATAGCAAAGACCTGGAACCAACCCAAATGCCCATCTATGATAGACTGGACAGCGAAAATGTAGCACATATACACCATGGAATACTACACAGCCATAAAAAATGATGAGTTTGTGTCTTTCATAGGGACATGGATGAATCTGGAAACCATCATTCTCAGCAAACTGACACAAGAACAGAAAAACAAACACTGCATATTCTCACTCATAGGCAGGTGTTGAACAATGAGAACTCATGGACACAGGGAGGGGTGTATCACACACTGGGGTCTGTTGGGGGGGGATAGGAGAAGGACAACGGGGGTTAGGGAGGTTGGGTAGGGATAACGGGGGGAGAAATGGCAGAAATAGGTGACAGGGGGGATGGAGGCAGCAAACCACATTGCCCTGCATGTACCTATGCAACAATCCTGCATGTTTTGCACATGCACCCCAGAACCTAAATTGCAATGAAATATTTTAAAAAAGAAAGAAATATCCATAAAAAACAAAATCCAAAATATTTTTAAAGTATATATTTTATAAGGAACTTGTATCCAGAATATGTAAAGAATTCTTGCAATTCCATAATAAAAAGACAACCATATTAAAAGTGGGCAAAAGAGTCAAAGACATATGAATGGCTAACAAATATGTTAAAAGATGCTCCACATTATTAGTCATTAGGAGCAAATCAAAGCCACTTCACACCCACTAGAAGGGCATAATAATATTGTCAGCAAGAATTAAAATATACAGATTTGAAGATGATACATATTTATAAAAGCATCCAAAAATTCAAGTATTTAGCAACAGATATTTAAAAATTTATGGACCAATACCTCCACACAGAAAACTATGAACTGGTACTGAGAAAATTGAATAAGTGGAGGACTATATGTTCAGAGACTGGAAGACTCAGTATCATGAAGATGTTCATTTCCCTCAAATGGATCTACAGATTTGATGTGGCACCATAAAAATCTTAATAAGTGTCACAAGGAATTTCACTAAGTGATTTTAAAATGATATGGAAATGCAAAAGCAAAAATGGCCAAGATACTTTTGAACAACAACATAATATGAAAAGATTTGTGCTAAATTATATCAAGGCTTTATTGTAAAGATATACTAATTAAAGCAATGAGGTATTTGTCAGATAGACAAACAGACCAGTAGAATAGTGAAGAATGCCCAGAAACTAAGCCACACATAATTGATCCTTGATAGGACAAGGTGGTACTGCACAATAGTGGGGTAAGAGGGTCTTTTCAATAAATGATGCTGAGTTAACTGAAAACCTATATAGAATATTAAAATTTTCCACATCTGTTGGGCACCATATATAAAAATCAACTCCAGACAAACTGTAGCTCTAAAACTGACAAGCAAAACGATAACGTTTATAAAAAAAAATAAGATGAAATGTAATTATGACCTTAAAGTAGGGAAATTTTTTTTTTTTTTTTTGAGAAGGAGTCTTGCCCTGACTCCCAGGCTGGAGTGCAATGGCACAATCTCCGCTCACTGCAGTCTCCGCCTCCTGGGTTCAAATAATTCTCCTGCCTCAGCCTACCAAGTAGCTGGGATTACAGGCATGCACTAGCATGCCCATCTAATTGTTGTACATTTAGTAGAGATGGGGTTTCACCATGTTGGCTGGGCTGATTTCAAACTCCTGACCTCAAATGATCCTCCCTCCTCGGCCTACCGAAGTATTGGGATTATATGCATGAGCCACCATGCCCGGCCAAGAATTTTTAGAAGGACAGAAAAAAATCTACATCCTTAAAGGAAATTATTAATAAATTGGACATTATTAAAATATAAAACTTCTGTTTTTTAAAAAACAACATTAAGAGGCCAGGCGCGGTGGCTCACGCCTGTAATCCCAGCACTTTGGGAGGCCGAGGCAGGTGGATCACGAGGTCAAGAGATCGAGACCATCCTGGTCAACATGGTGAAACCCCGTCTCTACTAAAAAT
>NW_016107346.1:8150677-8164877 GCF_001604975.1 Cebus imitator | reverse complement strand
AAAAAAAAAAAAAAAAAAACATTAAATTAGTGAAAAAAGCAAGCCACAATGGAAGGTTATTTGTAACACATGTTACCAGCAACGAGCTTGTATCCGTGTACTACCTAAAAAGCTATAATTTACAAAAAAGGAAACCCAGTAGAAAACTAGGTAAAAAAACATGAATAGGAACTTCATAAATACATATACCGATTGGGAAATAAGCACCTAAAAAGGTGCTCAGCTCCATTGGTTATTAGTGTAATGCAAATTATAACTGTAGTGAGAAATCTTTTTTTTTTTTTTTTTTGTGATGGAGTTTCGCTCTTGTTACCCAGATTGGAGTGCAATGGCGTAATCTCGGCTCACTGCAACCTCCACCTCCTGGATTCAAGCGATTCTCCGGTCTCATCCTCCCCAGTAGCTGGGATTACAGATATGGGCCACCACGCCCACCTAATTTTGCATTTTTACTAGAGACGGGGTTTCTCCATATTGGTCAGGCTGGTCTCAAACTCACAACCTCAGGTGATCCACCCATTCAGCTCCCAAAGTGCTGGGATTACAGACAGCAGCCACCTCACCTGGCATGAGACATTTTACACCTACCAGCTAGTCAAAAATTAAAATGATTGACAATACCAAGCTGGTGGCGCAACATGAGCCCCCTTGCTAGTGGGTGGGTAAATTAGTGCAATTACTTTGGAAAACAATTTGGATTAACTACTAAGGGGAACATATGCATACTTTTTAATCCAGTAATTCCACTTCTAGATGTATATCCCCCCAAAATGTGTGCACATGTGCACCAAGAGACACATATAAATGTTCACAGCAGCGTCATTTTTAAGAGTCCAAACCAGGAAACAACCCAAATGTCCATTACCAGCAGAATGAATAAATTGTGTCATATTTGTACAATCAAATAATACACAACAATAAAAATGAACAAATTGAAACTATAGTTACATTTATCAATATGGGTAAATCTCACAAACATTGAATGAAAAGAATGAAAAATAATACTCTTCATTTATAAAAGTCTTCAGATAGACAAAACTAAATTATAAGTCTTAGAAATCAAGACATTGGTTATTCGAGGAGACAGGAATAGTGATTGGGACTGGGTACAAAGGAAACCACTGAGATTTGATTTGTTCACATTTTTACTCAGGTGATGATTTTATGGGTATTTATTCCACAATAATTTATTGAATTCATAGAAATTTGTATTGTATACTTTTTTGTATGGTTGTAATACTTTACAATACAAATGAAGTATTGCTAAAACTTTATCTTAATATTAGATTTTTCTAATAATAAAATATAGAAAATTAGGATCAAATGCTTTCCCCTCATCCCTACAGGTGACTTTTTCTAGGCTTTCTCAGTTTATCTGGCATATCTGTCAGGTCTATGATCTTTTGTGATCATGGTCACAAAGATATTATTCTTTAGAAAAAACAAAAAACTTCCTTCCCATTGCAGAATCCAGAGATGTCTGCATTGTTTTACCCCAGAGAGCCCTTAAACAGTGAGCAACAGTACACAAAGAGAATAGACAGCATGGAGAAGTGGCCAAAGAGACTGCAGTCTGCTCTGTCTGGCTTTGATGATCTGTGAAAACTCTTTAAGTAGATACTCCTAGTCATTCGTTCTCTTTAAGAATTAACATCTATAAACCTGCCATTCATTGCTATAAAAGAAGATACTTTTCTATTGCTTCATGTATGAATTACCCATTTGCCCCAGTGAAAGTCTTTCTTACTTTCTTTCTTTCTTTTTTTTTTTGAGATGGAGTCTCAAACTGTCGCCCAGGGTTTCACTATGTTGGTCAGGTTGGTTTCGAACTCCTGACCTTGTGATCCACCTGCTTCGGCCTCCCAAAGTGCTGGGATTACAAGCGTAAGCCACTACGACCTGCTGAAGGTATTTATTTCAAAACTTCTGAAGGCTAACTTACTGCCAAAGGGCTTAATGAAAACCTGAAATCATTTATCTTTTGATCTATTGGCTGAAAATCCTTGTCTCTGAACAATCCACCTTCACAAATAACTGAGGTTTGTAGACATGCAGAAGGATTTGATAGATGTTATGAGGGCTGCAATATTCAAATGTAGACCAGTTACAGCAATAACCATAGTTCATGCAAGGTACAGAATTGTAAAGAAAAAAATATTTTCTTCCTCCACTAGAGGAAGTGTGAAGCTCTGATCACAAAAAGAGTTTAGAATTTTTTAAAACACATGAAAACTTTCTGTAATAGACAAATGAAATTCTGGGTTTATATGGACATACACTATATAAATATGTATACTGTATAAATATTTATGTTGATCTATATACACGCACAACTATCTCTGTGTTTATATTTATATATATATATATATATATATACACATACACATATATATGGAGATATATATATAATATGTGTGTGTGTATATATATATGTGTATATATATGTATATATATCTCCAGCCCTTTCAATTACCTACTGCGAAAAGTTTTCACCAGTCTATGTCATTGTTATTAAGGGTGTTTTCAAAAAGGTATTAGGTATGGCTTTCCTTCAATAGAGGTAATCAAGTCCATGTATTTATTAACGCCTACAAAATCCAGGATTAATTGCCTTCTTTCATATAGAAGGCCTAAAATGGTCAAAGAGACTTGTATACTCCTGAATTAAGTTGACTACCGAATTTTCCAACTCTAGGCTGCTAAGGAAGTTCTTGAACTGTTTTCTGCCCATGACCATTTTCTTCAGATCTAGCTGCCTTTAACTCTCTTCTGCAAAGACTCACTGTCTGCTGCTGTATGAGCAAATGCTTATATAAATCATTATATAGACTTACTAAAGCTATGTTTTGTTTAGTAAGAAAGTTTTGGAAGATAGAGAGAAATGTACCATCTTTCAAAAATGTAAACGTAATTGAAAAAGGAATCCTTCAGCATCACAGAGTTTACATTGCCAATACATAGGCATGGAATTTATCAGGCATTTGGCAGAGAATGAAACACATGCTAAAACTGGCTGTGCTAAAGTACAATTTCAGTGAGTTCTTAGGGTTGCATAAAAGTGTAGAGGCAAACCTTTCACCCAGATGAATGTAAAAAAATTGGTTTCACACATGTTCATTCAATAAATAATTATCTAGTATCTTCTATTTAAAAGATATTGGTAGTTGAGAATGAATTAGTAAAAAATGTAATAGTCCACTGAAAGAAAAATAGGAAGATCTACATATTAAATAAAATTACACGTCAGTTTAAGTTTATACTTAAATACAGATGAAAACATTTTTCTCCGATATTAAAGTCAAGAACAAGATGATGATGAGACATGTTCCTGACTCCATGGCTCTGTTTGTCTAAAGGCTGTTATCTTGAAGCATAGACATGCACAGATGGAGTTAATTAGCTGCCCTTGAGCTAGGCTTACCTCCAATTGCCCAGACACTGATGGAAACATCATTAAAGAAGCTGACCTTTAATAGCAATCCCTGAGATTCCACAGCCTGGTAAGAAAACTGAGGAAGCAAAGGAAGCAAACAGTCTGAAGTCTTCTATGTCAGAATATTGCAAAATGGCATCTCTATTATATCAGATGTTACAGTTTA
The DNA here is from genome assembly GCF_001604975.1 of Cebus imitator. Classification (NCBI taxonomy): domain Eukaryota; kingdom Metazoa; phylum Chordata; class Mammalia; order Primates; family Cebidae; genus Cebus; species Cebus imitator. The sequence continues at coordinate 8,161,278 of NW_016107346.1, read as the reverse complement.
ACAGATAATGCAGATGCGTTAGAAATTACTATAATGTCTGTTTTATTCTCAGATAAAACTGTTTAAACTGAGCTCAACTAAGCACAAGAAAGGGAAAGGGGCTCAGAAAGGATAAAAGCGAGAGATAGCAAGGGGAGAAATGCCAGATGTAGGTGATGGGGAGGAAGGCAGCAAATCACTCTGCCACGTGTGTTCCTATGCAACAATTTTGCATGTTCTTCACATGTACCCCAAAACCTAAAATGCAATAAAATAAATAAATGGGGGAAAAAAAAAAGAAAGGATAAAAGCTTGTTTCCCAACTGAAGAGCTGGCCTTTCTCCTAGGGAGAGCTTCTCCCAACTCCCCTCTCTGCATTAGCTGCCTCTGGAATTAGCTTTGGCCCTTGAACAACATGGGTTTGAACTGTGCAGATCCGCTAATACACAGATTTTTTTTCAATAAAAGTTACATGGAGTGTGCCTGCCTCTCCTGCACGCTCTCCAACCTCTGACACCCCGCAGACAGCAAGACCAACTCCTGCTCTTCCTTCTCCTCCTCAGCCTGTACAATGTGAAGACGATGGGGATAAAGATCTTTATGCTGATCCACTTCCATCTAATGTACTTACTAATATATATTAGTATACACATTATATTATATATATATTAGTATATAAATATATTTTCTAGTCATAGCAGTAAATATATTTTCTGCTATGATTTTCTTAGTAACATTGTCTTTTCTCTAGCTTACCTTATTGTAAGAATACGGCATATGATACACACAGCCAACAAAATGTGCTAATCGATTATTTATGCTCTTGGTAAGGCCTTCGGTCAACAATAATTAATAGATAAATTTGGGGGGAGTCAAAAGTTATTCAAGAGTTAGCCACAGATTTTTGGCTGAGTTGGGGAGGGAGAGTGTCAGTGGCCCTAACACCTGCGTTGTTCAAGCGGCGACCGTACCCCTCTCAGCTTCACTGGCCCCTCGTTTGACTCCACATGCCGCACCTCTCTGGCCACTTCAACTGCAAGCAATAAACATGAGCTCCTCAATCACAGCCCAACCAAGTTCACGGAGCTCCTACGTTCCATGATTTGGCATCTTTTCTTTTTGTGACCACCAAGTGCATGTACTTTTGTAAGGCCCAATTCTTTTTTATTTTTTTAAAAGCCTTTATTTTAGGCTCAGGAATACAGTGCAGGTTTTTTTACATCGGTAAATTCATGTCATGGGGGTTTGATGTACAGATTATTTTGAGACCCAGTTTCTAAGCCTATTACCCAATAGTTATTTTTTCCTGGTTCTTTCCCTTCTCCCACCCTCCAGTAGGCCTCAGTGTCTGTTGTTCCCCTCTATGCATCCATACAGTCTCATCATTTAGCTCCCACTTATAAGTGAACATGTGGTATTTGGTTTTCTGTTTCTGTGTTAGTATGCTAAGGATAATGGTCTCCAGCTCCCTCAATGTTCCTACAAAGGACACAATTTCATTCTTTCTTATGGCTGCATAGTATTTCATGGTGCGTATGTACCACATTTTCTTTATCCAGTCTTCCATTTATGGGCATTTAGGTTGATTCCATGTCTTTGCTATTGTGAATATAGTGCTGCAATGAATATTCATGTGTACGTTTTTATGATGGAATGATTTATATTTCTTTGGGTATATACCAGTAATAGGATTGCTAGGTTGAATGGTAGCTCTGCTTTTAGCTCTTTGAGAAATTATCCCACTGCTTTCCACCCCAGTTGAATGAATTTACACTCCCACCAACAGTGTATAAGTGTTTGCTTTTCTCTGCAATCTCACCAGCATTTTTTTTTTTTTTTTTTTACTTTTTACTAATAGCCATTCTGATTGGCTGTGCTGTTGTGAGATGGTGTCTCATTGTGGTTTTGATTTGCGTTTTTCTAATGATCAGTGGATGCGGAGCATTTTTTCATATGATTGTTGGCTGCACATATGTCTTCTTTTGAAAAGTGTCTGTTCATGTCTTTGCCCACTTTTTAATGGGGATGGGTTTGTCTATTGCAAATATGTTTAAGTTCCTTATAGATGCTGGATATTAGACCTTTTCAGATGCATAGTTTGGAAATATTTTTGCCCATTTTATAGGTTGTCTGTTTATTATTGTTGATGGTTTTTTTTGGTGTGCAGAAGCTCTTAAGTTTAAATAGATCCCATTTGCCAATTGTTGCTTTTGTTGCAATTGCTTTTGCCATCTTAATCATAAAGTCTTTGCCCGTTTCTTTGTTCAGAATGGCATTGCCTAGGCTGTCTCCCAGGGTTTTCATAGTTTTGGGTTTTACATTTAAGTCTTCAATCCATCTTGAGTTGATTTTTGCATATGGTGTAAGGAAGGGGTACAGTTTCAATTACATGCATATGGCTAGCCAGATGCAGCACCATTTATTGAATAGAGAGTTCTTTCCCCATAGCTTGTTTTTGTCAGCTGTGTCAAAGATCAGAGATCAGATGGTCGTAGGTGTGCAGCCTTATTTCTGGGCTCTCTATTCTGTTCCATTGGTCTATGTGTTTTTGTATCATTCCTATGCTGTTTTGGTTATTGTAGCCCTGTAGTATAGATTGAAGCCTGGTAGTGTGATGTCTCCTTCTTTTTGCTTTTTTCTTAGGATTGCCTTGACTATTTGGGCCTTTTTAAGGCTCTACATAAATTTTAAAATAGTTTTTCTAGTTCTGTGAAGAATGTCATAGTTTCATAGGAACAGCATTGAATCTGTAAATTGCTTTGGCCATTTTAATGATATTGATTCTTCCTCTCCATGAGCATGGAATGATTTTCAGTATGTTTGTGTCTCCTCTCATTTCTTTAGCACTGTTTTGTGGTTCTCATTGTAAAGATCTTTCACCTCCCTGATTAGGTGTAGTCCTAGGTATTGTATTCCTTTTGTAGTAATTGTGAATGGAAGTCCATTCCTGATTTGGCCTTCTGCTTGTCTCTTTTTGGTGTAGGAAAGCCAGTAATTTTTTGTACATTGATTTTGTATCCTGAAACCTTGCTGAAGTTGTTTATCAGCCTAAGGAGGTTTTGAGCTGAGAATATGGGGTTTTCTAGATATAGAATCATGTCATCTGCAAACACGGATAATTTGACTGCCTCTCTTCCTATTTGGATGCTCTTTATTTCTTTCTCTTCCCTGACTGCTCCGGCCAGCACTTCTAATACTATGTTGAATAGGAGTGGTGAGAGAGGGCATCCTTGTCTTGTGCTGGTTTTCAAGAGGAATGCTTCCAGCTTTGGCCCATTCAGTGTAGTATGATACTGGCTGTGGGTTTGTCACAGAAGGCTCTTATTATCTTCAGCTATGTTCCTTCAATATCTAGTTTGTTAAGCGGTTTTAACATGAAGGGATGTTGAATTTTATTGAAAGTCTTTTCTACATCTATTGAGATGATAATGTGGTTTTTGTCTTTAGTTCTGTTTATGTGATGAATCGTGTTTATTGATTTGCATAACCAACCTTGTATCCCAGGGATAAAGTCTACTTGATTGTGGTGAATTAGCTTTTTAATATGCTGCGGGATTAAGTTTGCTAGTATTTTGATAAGGATTTTTGAATCAATGTTCATCAAGGATATTGGCCGTTTTTTTTTTTTTTTATTTTTTTTTTTTGTGGATATTTTTTGTTTTTTTTTTTTTTTTTTTTTTTTTTTTTTATTGTGTCTTTGTCGGGGGTTGTGGTATCAGGATGATGCTAGCTGGCCTCATAGCATGAGCTGGGGAAGAATTCCTCCTCAATTTTTGGAATAGTTTCAGTAGGAAGGGTACCAGCTCTTCTTTGTACATCTGGCAAATTCAGCTGTAAATCCATCTGGTCCAAGGCTTTTATTGATTGGTAGGCTATTTATTTCTGTTTCAATTTCAAAAGCTCATTATTGGTCTGTTCAGGAATTCAATTTCTTCCTGGTTCAGCTTTGGCAGGATGTGGAGTGTCCAGGAATTTATCCATTTTTTCAAAATTTTCTAATTTGTGTTCATAGAGGTGTTCATAATATTCTGAAGGTTATTTGGATTTTGTGGGGTCAGTGATACCCCTTTGTCATTTCTGATTGTTTATTCAAAACTTCTCTCTTTTCTTCTTTATTAATCTAGTTAGTGGTCTCATTAATTTTTTCAAAAAATCAGCTGCTGGCTTCACTTATATTTTGCATGGCCTTTCATGTCTCAGTCTCCTTCACTTTAGCTCTGATTTTGGTTATTTCTTGCCTTCTGTTATCTTTGGGGTTGGTTTGCTCTTGCTTCTCTAGTTCTTTTTGATGTGATATTAGGTTGTTAATTTGAGATCTTTCTAACTTTTTGATGTGAGCATTTAGTGCTATAAACTTCCTTCTTAATACGGCCTTAGCTGTGTCCCAGAGATTCTGGTTTGTTGTATTTTTGTTCTCACTAGTTTCAAGGAACTTTTTGATTTCTGCCTTAATTTCATTATTTATCCAAAGGTCATTCAGGAACATGTTTAATTTCCATATAGTTTCATGGCTTTGGGCAATTTTTTTAGTCGTGAATTCTATTTTTATTGTGCTGTGGTCTGAAATAGTGGTTGGTATGATTTCTGTTCTGCATTTGCTGAGAACTGGTTTATGTCTAATTGTGTGGTTCATTTTAGAGTATGTGCCCTGTGCAGATGAGAAGAATGCATCTTCTGTTGCTTCTGTGTGGAGAGCTCTAGATGGTAGATTCTACCAGATCCATTCAGTCCAGTGTTGAGTTAGGTCTTGAATATCTCTGTTAATTTACTTCCTTGATGATCTGTCTAATACTATCAGTGGGGTGTTGAAGTCTCCCACTATTTTATTTTATTCTTTTGAGACAGAGTCTCACTCTATCACCCAGGCTGGAGTGCAGTGGGGTGATCTCAGCTCACTGTAACCTCTGCCTCCCTGGTTCAAGCAATTCTTTGCCTCAGCCTCCCAAGTAGCTGGGATTACAGGCACCTGCCACCATGCCTGGCTATTTTTTGTATTTTTGGTAGAGATGGGGTTTCAGCATCTTGGCCAGGCTGGTCTTCACCATCTTGGCTGGGATTACAGCCACCACACCCAGCCAAAGTCTCCCACTATTATTGTGTGAGGGTCTAAGTCTCTTGGAAAGTCTCTAAGAATTTGGTTTATGAATCTCAGTGCTCCTGTGCTGGGTGCATATATATTCAGGATAGTTAGGTCTTCTTGTTAAATTGAACCCTTTATCATTATGTAATGCCCTTGTCTTTTTTTTTTTTTTAAGTATTTGTTGGTTTAAAGTCTGTTTTGTCTGAAATTAGGATTGCGACCCCTGCTTTTTTTGTTTTCCATTTGTTTGGTAGATTTTTCTCCATCCCTTTATTTTGATTCCAGGAGCGTCACTGCATGTGTGACGGGTCTCTTGAAGATAGCATACCATTGGGTCTTGCTTCTTTCCCCAGCTTGCCACTTTGTGCCTTTTAATTGGGGTAGTTAGCCCATTTACATTCACAGGTAGTACTGATATGTGCATATTTGATCCTGTCATCATGTTGTTAGCTGTTAATTATGCTGACTTGTGTGGTTGCTTTATAGTATCACTGGTCTGTGTACTTTGTGTTTTGTAGTGGCTGGTAACTCTCTTTCCTTTCCATATTTAGTGATTCTTTCAGGAGTTCTTGTAAGGCAGGCCTGGTGGTAGCAAATTCCCCCCACATTTGCTTGTCTGAAAAGGATTTCATTTCCCCTTTGCTTACGAAGCTTGGTTTGGCTGGATATGAAATTCTTGGTTGAAATTTCTTTTCTTTAAGAATTTTTAACATAGGCCCCCAGTTGCTTCTGGCTTGTAGGGTTTCTGCTGAGAGGTCCACCGTTAGTCTGATGGGCTTCCCTTTATACATGACTTGTTCTTTCTCTCTAGCTGCCTTTAACTAATTTTTCATTTTGATCTTGGAGAATCTGGTGATTATGTGTCTTAGGCATTAACTTCTTGTGAAGTATTTTGCAGGGGTTCTCTACATTTCCTGAATTTGAATGTTGGCCTCTCTAGCTATGTTGGGGAAGTTTTCATGGACGATATCCTGAAATATGTTTTCCAAATTGCTTCCATTCTCCCCATCTCTTTCAGGGATGCCAATGAGTCATAGATTTAGTCTCTTTACATAGCCCCACATTTCTTGGAGGTTTTGTTTGTTTCTTAATTCTTTTTTCTTCTCACTTACTGTCTTATTTCAGAAATCCAGTTTTCGAGCCTGAGATTCTTTCCTCAGCTTGTCTATTCTACTGTTATTACTTGTGACTATATTACAAAATTCTTGTAGAGTGTTTTTTAGCTCTAATGGGTCATTTACATTCTTTTCTATATTGGCTATTTTGTCTGTCAGCTTCTGTATCATTTTATTGTGATTCTTAGCTTCCTTAGATTACATTTAAATGTTCTTCTGAATTTTGATCTTCATTTCTATCCATATTCTGAATTCTATTTTTCATTTCAGCCATCTCAGCTCAGTTAAGAATCATTGCTGGAGAATTAGTGCAGTTATTTGAAGGAAAGAAGACACTCTGGCTTTTTGAGTTATCAGAGTTCTTCAGCTGGTTCTTTCTCATCCTTGTGGGCTGATGCTCCCACGATCTTTGAAGTTGCTGTTGTTTGGATTTTTAAAATTTTATCCTATTTGATAATCTTGGGGGTTGAATCATCATATAAGGTGATTTCAATCTACTGGCTTTGTTACTAGAAGACTTTAAGGCTTAGCAACGGACTTCTGGACAGTGTGCTCTAACTCTAGGGGACTGGTATTGACCCTAGCTTTGATCTCTGTCTCCCTGAGGTTAGGAATCTGCTGTGCTGGAGAGGCAGAGGTGCTCCCAGACTGCTAGTCACAATGCTACAATGGCTGGTGCCAGCCAAAGTACTTCACAGGGCAGTGGCAGCAGGATCTGTCCTCATTTGCATGTGCTAGCTGCAGTGGCAGCTGCAGCACACTAGGATGCACACTCATCAGCTGCGGCAGGGTGCCAGTGGTGCTGGGATGCTGGCCTCTGTGCAGGCATTCACGGCAGTGATGGTGGCAGTATGGCTGGGGGATGGGAGCCCCTGCCAGCAATTGTGTACACATTTGCACTGATGGTGGTGTTAGCATGGGGCAGGGTGCTGGTGAGCATAGGACTATGTAAACCTTCTGTGCAATTCACTCTGGTGGCAGTGGCCGCTCAGAGCTGGGGGCAGGTTCTGCAATTTTCTGCGCCTAGTTTTGTGCCAGCTGCCCTGGTGCAGGGCTGGGGTTCTGGTGGGGTAGTACTGGTGGATTCCATGCCTGCCAATACTCCCATGACAATGGCAGTGTCGGGGGGGGCGTGCAATGACACCAGCAGCAGTGGCATGACAGGGTGCACACACACAGGTGCACTGGCAGGGAAGGGAAGGCTAGGCACATCTGTGCACACATGTATCAGCAAAGCAATGTGGGGGATGGCTGTGGGTGAGTGGATGGCTGTGGGCAAAGGCTGCATGGCAAGGCTGCAGGCAAGGGTGGGTACAGGCAGGCTGCCTGATCCTCTTGACTCATCAGCAGCATGTTCTCAACATTATTAGATTTCTCTTTTTTTGTTGTTGGTGATGATTATATGGAATATTTTTTTGATATCTGACATTTTTATTGATATACAGTAATTGTACATATTTATGTAGGCACATGTGATACTTTGATACATGCATATAATGTGTAATGATCAAATTAAGGGTAATTATTATATCGAACAACTCAAACACTTATCATTTCTTGGTGTTGGGGGCATTCCAAGTCTTTTTCTCTACCTGTTTTGAGACATACAAGAAATTATTGTTCATTTTAATCACGCTGCTATGCTATTGAACACTACAACTTGTTCCTTCTTTTTAATTGTGTTTTTGTACTCATTAACCAACTTCTCTTCATTCCCTCTTCCCCTGTACCATTCCCAGCTTCTGGTAACCACCAATCTACTCTGTACTTTGATGAGATCAACTTTTTTAGTTTCCACATAAGTGAGAACATGTGATATTTGTCTTTTGGTGTCTGGCTTGTTTTACTTAACAAGTCTTCTAGTTCCATCCATGTTGCTGCAAATGACAGAATTTCATCACTTTTTATGGCTGAATAATATTTCACTGTATATAAGTGCTGCATTTTCTTTACCCATTCATCTGCTGATGGACACTTAATGTTGATTCCGTATCTTGGCTACTGTGAATAATGCTGCAATAAACATGGGAGTGCAGATATCTCTTCCACATAGTGATTTCTTTTCTTTTGGATATATATCCAATAGTGGAATAGTGAAATTGCTGGATCATATGGTAGAGCTATATATATATATTTTTTTTTTAAGGAACCTCCATATTATTTTCCATAGTAGCTATACTAATTTTCATTCCTACCAATGGTATGTTAAAGCAAACTAAATATGATCTGAGAAGGACTATGTACTTCTATGTTTGAATCCTTATGGATGAACTGTAACATAACTTAATCGGTAGATAAGATTGAAAACCTAACTTAGGCGTATGTGCCTGTAACAATAGCTGAGTCCTGGCCAATCCCAGCAGCCATACGTCAAACACTTATGTACTCCTCAGTGTTCAAACTGTGTTCAAATAAGGCAAACACCAACTGGTAACCAATCCAGCTGTTTCTGTACTCCACTTCTAATTTCTGTACATCACGTTCCTTTGTCTATAAATTTGTTCCGACCATGAGGCATCCCTGGAGTCCCTCTGAATCTGCTGTGATTCTGGGAGCTGCCTGATTTGTAAATCATTTTTTTTCTTGGTCAATTAAACTCCATTAAATATGTCTGAATTTTTTTAACAAGTGCATAAAAGTTTTCCTTTCTCCATATCCTCATGTGCATGTTTTTTGTCTTTTTGATAATAGCCAATTTAACTGGAGTGAGATGATATCTCATTGTAGTTTCAATTTGTATTTTCCTGATGATTAGAGATGAACATTTTTTCATATCTCTGTTAGCCATTTTTATGTCTGCTTGGTGAAATGTATACTCAGATCATTTGCCTATTTTTTAATCAATTTTTTTTGGCCAATGAGTTCTCTATATACTCTGGGTTATAATCCCTTATCAGATGAATAGTTTGCAAATACTTTCTCCCATTCTGTAAGTTGTTTCTTCATTCTGCTGATTGTTTCCTTTGCTGTGTAAAAGCTTTGAAGCTTGATGTAATGCCATTTGTCTGTACTTTTGCACTCTTGTGCTATATTTTATAAGATCTTTTGAGGTCTTAATAAAATATTTGCCCAGAACAAATGATCTGAAGTGTTTCTCCAGTGTTTTCTCCTAGAAGTTTCATAGTTTCAGGTCTTCCATTTAAGTCTTTAATTCACTTTAATTTCCCATTTTTGTATACGGTGAGAGACAGGTCAGGTTTCATTCTTCTGCATATGAATATGCAGTTTTTCCAGCACCATTTATTGAAGAGATTGTCTTTTCCCCAGTGTATGTTTTTGGTGTCTTTGTTGAAAATGAGTTGGCTGTAAATGCATAGATTTATTTCTGGGTTCTCTATTCTGCTCCATTTTTCTATATGTCCATTTTTTTCCCCAATACCATGCTGTTCTGGTTATTATAGCTTTGTAGTGTATCTTGAAGTACAGACATTTGATGTCTCCAGCTTTGTTCTTTTTGCTCAGGATTGTTTTTGGATATTTGGGGTCTTTTGTGGTTCCATACTAATTTTAGAATTGCTTTTTGTAGTTCTGTGAAGAATGTCATTGATATTTTGATAGAGGTTGCACTGAATCTGCAGATCACCATGGGTAGTACAGATGTTTTAACAATATTAATTCTTCCAATCCATGACCATGAAATATCCTTCCATTTTGTGTGTCCTCTTTAATTTCTCTCATTAGTGTTTTATGATACTGATGTATAAGGGTTTATAATACTGATGTATAATATTGATGTATAAGAGTATACAATTGCAATGATGGTGGTGTTAGCATGGGGGTAGGGTGCTGGTGGACACAAGACTATGTACACCTTCTGTGCACATTCACTCTGGTGGTAGTCGCTGCTAGGGGGCATGTTTGTGATTTTCTATGTTTTCATTGTATAGATTTTTCACGTCTTTGGTTAAGTTTACTTCTAGGTATTTTTTCTTTACAAGCTATTATAAATGGGATGCTTTCTTCATTTGTTTTTCAGGTTATTTGCTGCTGGTGTAAAGAAATGCTACTAATTTTTGTATCTTGATTTTGTATCCTGACACTTTGCTGAATTTATCAGATATAACAGTTTTCTTATGAAATCTTTAGGTTTTTCTAAACATATGATCATGTCATCTGTGAACAAGGATAATGTGACTTATTTTCCAATTTAGATGCCTTTTATTTCATTTGTTGCTTAATTGTTCTGGCTAGAACTTCCAAAAACGTGTCAAATAAAGTTGGTAAAAGTGGGCATCTTGTTTTGTTCCAGATCTTACAGGAAAGGCTTTCAATTTCTCCCCATTCAATAGGATGTTAGCTGTGAGTTTGTCATATATGACTTCTTTTTTTTTTTTTTTTAAACGGAGTTTCGCTCTTGTTACCCAGGCTGGAGTGCAATGGTGCGATCTCAGCTCACCGCAACCTCCGCCTCCTGGGTTCAGGCAATT
>NW_016107346.1:8145395-8150607 GCF_001604975.1 Cebus imitator | reverse complement strand
AGGATGGTCTCGATCTCTTGACCTCGTGATCCACCCGCCTCGGCCTCCCAAAGTGCTGGGATTACAGGCTTGAGCCACCGCGCCCGGCCCGTCATATATGACTTCTATTGTTCTGAAGTATGCACCTTTTATACTGTTTGTTGAAGAGTTTTTTTTTTTTTTAATTATAAAGGGATGTTGAATTTTATCAAATAGTTTTTCAGCATCTATCAAAATGGTCACTTGTTTTTGTTCTTGACTCTGTTAGTATAACATGTTTATTGATTTGTGTATTTGGAACCATCCTTGCATCCCTGGGATGAATCCCACTTGATCACAATGAGTGATCTTTTCAATGTGTTGTTGAATTTGACTTGCCAGTATTTTGTTGGGGAGTTTTGCATCTATGCTTATCACAGATATAAGCCTGTAGTTTTCTTTTTGTATGTGTGTCCTTGTGTGGTTTTGGTATCACCTTAATGCGGGTCTTGTAGAATGAGTTTGGAAGTATTCACTTCTCTTCAATTTTTTGGGATATTTTGAGCAGAGCTGATGATATTCTTTAAATGTTTGGGGAGATTCAGCAGTGAAGCCATCAGATGCTGGGTTTTTCTTTGGTAGAATACATTTTACCACTGTTTCAGTCTTGTTACTTATTATTGGTCAGTTCTGGTTTTCTATTTCTTTATGGTTCAATTTTGGTAGGTTGTATGTGTACAGGAATTTATCTGTTTATTCTAGGCTTACCAATTTGTTGGCATATAATTGTTCAGAATAGTCTCTAGTGATCCTCTGTATATCTGTGGTATCAGTTTTAATGTCTCCTTTTGCATCTCTGATTTTATTTGGGCTTTCTCCTTTTTTTTCTTAGTCTTGCTAAAGTTTGTCAATTTCATTTTTCAAAAAATAATTTTCTTTTCATTGATTCCTTGTATTTTTTTTTTAGTTTTATCTCTGCTGTAGTTTTCATTCTTTCTTTCCTTCTACTACTTTTGGGTCGAGTTTGTTCTAGCTTCTCTAGTTCCTAGAGGTCTATCACTAGGTTGTTTATTTGAGATTGTTCTACTTTTCTGACATAGGCATTTGTTTTTATAAACTTACCTCTTAGAACTACTTTTGCTGTATCCCATAGGTTTTGGTATATTGTGTTTCTGTTTTCATTTGTTTCAAGGAATTTTAAAATTTCCTTTTAAATTTCTCCATTGACCACTTGTTCAGTAGTATGTTCTTTAAGATACCTGATATGCTTTCAGTTTTTAAAAATTTATTAAGACTTGTTTTGTGACCTAACATAGGGTCTGTCCTGGAGACTGTTCTATGTGCTGATGAGAAGAATGTGTATTCTGCAGGGCAGGTGTTGGCTGGGATGTTCTGCAAATGTCTATTAGGTTCATTTGATCTACAGTGCAGTTTAATATCTCTAAATTGATCTTTTTGTTTGGATGATCTGTTCATTGTTGAATGTGGAGTGTTAAAGACCACTTCTAGTATTGTATTCCAGTCAATATATCCCTTTAGGTCTATTAATATTTGTTTTATATATTTGGGTGCTCTGGTGTTGAGCACATATATATTTACGATTGTTATATCCTTTTTCTGCATTGACCTCTGTATCATTATGTACTTGCCTTCTTTGTCTTTTTAAAACTGTTCTTAAGTCCATTTTATGCGATTTATATATAGCTACTCATGATCTTTTTTGGTTTCTATTTGCATGTGGTATCCTTGTTACATATTTCTGTATTGCCTATCTCTTAACCAACATAGTTTTATTTTTAAGTCTTCATACTTAATATATAAATTGTTTTCTTACAGTATTAGAGTATTCTGAATTTGCCTATTTTCTTTCTTTTACCAGCAAGTTTAATACCTTCAGATGTGTTCTTGTTACATGTTAGTGTAGCGGGGAGACCTCATAAGTGCCGAGGCAGGAGTCAGAAGCCTCAGCTTATTTCCATATAAATAATGAAGAAGAAAATAACTAGAGATATAACCATAGTAGTTATTAGTTATTCATAGGTGATTTTAATTCTTTTACTAATGCCTTCCAGGTCTCAAAGTGTGAACCTGGAGTGACATTGTGAAAGGAATGACACTAAGGCAAGATGCTGTAATCCCTCTGTCATGCCCCTGTAAGGGCTGCTGGAGGGTGCTCAGCTGTGTGGCAGTGCCAGTACTGGGAAAGCACCTGCCGTTTAGCCAGCTAGGGAAGAAGACATCCAAGATGGCCAAGAAGTGTCCTTCCTTGGGGGAGTTAGGAGAAAACTCCACTCCTCCAAGCTCTTGCGGTAGGTCTAATGGCTATCAGGTAGGCCTGCAGACATCTAGGGGTTTAATTGTCTCTATGTGATGCTGTGCTTCAGTGGTCATGTTCCATGTCCACTCTCATGTTCCACTTCTGCACCTGGTTCCTTTTTTCTTAAAAGAGATAATCAGTAAAAGTAATATAAATCTTAATGTCTTTGTTCTTTCTTGACAAGTATGGAAAAGTGCTGATGTGTTATGCTCCTTACCTCATCTCAGCTACTAGAAAGGCTTGGGCCCCTACCTATATGACACGTGATATACTTGACCCTATCACTGACCACCAATGCCACGCCCTACCTACCCTGCCCCCAGCTTTGCACCATGCCCTATCTAACCTGTCCTTAGCTTTGTACTCAATAAAAGTCAGAGCATCCAGGCACTCGGGGCCACTGCTAGACTCCTTGCTTTTGTTGGCAGTGGAACCCTGGGCCCAAACTCCCTTTTCTCTATCTCTGGGTCTTGTGTCTTTTATTTCTAGTTTCTCATCTCCACACCAGCAGAGAGGGGCTCAAAGGACCCTGCAGGGCTGGGCCCGACATGTTAGCATTCTTTTTTTTCAGATTGAAGAAATCCTTTTAGCACTTCCTTTTAATACAGGGCTGATGTTGATGAATTCCCTCAGCAGCAGAGTCTTTTCCTCTCCTTCATGTTTAAAGGATTGCTTTACTGGGTACAGTAATCTTGACTAGCAGTCCTTTTTTCCTTCAGCACTTTTAATATAGCATCCCATTTTCTCCTGACCTGCAGGATTCCCACTGAGGAATCTGCTGAAAGCTGTATTAAGGCTCCATTGAATGTGATATGTTTCTTTTCTCTTTCTGGTTTATTATTTGTCTTTCATTTTTTGCTAATTTGATTATAATATGATTGGGGATTTCCTCTTTGGGTTGCATTTTTTTGATCTCTGAGCTTCCCGTACCTAACTGGTGTCATCTTTCTCCAGATTTATGAAATATTCAGCCATCATTTTCTTAAATATGCTTTCTAGGCATTTTTCTCTCTCATCTTCTCCAGAAATTCCTATTAGGTGGACATTAGTTTGCTTGGTAGTGCATCATAATTCTTGTAGGCCTTGTTCTTTATTATTTTTATTTTTGCTTCTCTGGGTAATAAAGCTCACTAATTCTTTTCTCTATTTGATCAAGTCTGCTGTTGAAGACTTCTGCTGAGTTTTTCAATTATTGCATTCTTTATTTCTAGGATCTCTATTTGATTTTTAAATTTTTTCTATTTCGTTGTCAAATTTCTCATTTTGTTCCTGGATTGTTTTGCAAATTTCCTTTAGTTTTCTCCTCATATTTTCTTGTGATTCCCTTAACTTCTTTAAGGAGATTATTCTGAATTCTCTGACATTTCATAGATCTTCAAATCTTCTGGGTCTGTTGGAGCTTTGTTGGTTTCTTTTCATCATGTTATATTTCCCTGAGTTTTCAAAATCTTTGTTTCTTTACACTGATGCCTGCACATTAGAGAAGATATCCACCTCTTCCAGCCTTTGCAGGTGTTCTTTGGTGATGCCAGATCTTTCCTACTTAGCATCAGAACTTAAGTAGCAGCCTGTTGTTTCTTTACTTTCTGGGGAGGACTTATGAGCACCAGAACTAAAACACTGGCCTAGAACTAACTCATTGCCCTGCCATTGTTTCATGGTCTGAGGAAGACTTATAGTGAATGCCAGAAGTTAAACATTATCCAGGAACTATACTGCTGCCATGCCACTGTTTCACAATCTGGGGGAAGACTTATGTGGGCAAGAGAGCTTAATCCTCACCTTTTAGTTGTTTCCAGGTCAATGAGAAACTCCACATTAACACCTGAGCTTTGTGGAAAAATCTGGCCAGCTATTCAAGACTTCTCACAGATTGTACCCCCTGGAGTTCTATGGCATCAGCCAGTCTCTTCAATGTGGCACATAGTAGCCACAAAGAGCAATGCCCCAGTCACTGCAGTGAGTGCCCCACTCTGTGTTCCTAACTCACCCCAGGTGGTTCAGCCCTTCTGGCCCTTCCAATGGTTCCTTTGGAATAAGACCAGAATGGGTTTCCTTTGAAGATTCCCAGACTGATAGGGAGAATGAATGTTCACCTTCAATTCCCTCCTCTTATCTCAGAAACTGTGAGTCTAGGGAAATTCTCTGTGAGTGGCATTATGCCAGTTTGGGGGAGGGGGTGGCACAGTCTGAAATGACTGTTTCTCTTGCTGCTCATGGTTTCTCTAGATTTTGTAGGCCTAGGGGGTTTCTCTACTTCTCCCCTAAGTTCTGGTGAAATCACAGTGGCATTCTTATCTTTGAATAGTGTCTAATTGTATTTTTGTGAGGGTAATGATGCTAGGGATCTTCTATTCTACCATCTTGCTACCATTAAAAAAAAAAAAAAACCTGCAACAAACAAACAACCCCCCTCACATACTTTTCATCAGTAGTTGTAGCAAAAATTTAAAAAATCTATTTTGATATACTCTGAAAGTTTATTAAATCCAAATCCTACAAAGTAGTGACTATTAGCTGGGCATGGTGGTTGATGCCTGTAGTCCCAGCTACTTGGGAGGCTGAGGTAGGAGAATTGCTTGAATCAGGACCCAGAAGGCAGAGGTTGCAGTGAGCCAAGATATCACTACTGGACTCCAGCCTCGGTTACAAAGCAAGATGTCATCTCAAAAAAAAAAAAAAAAGTGGTGACTATTAAGAACAAATTAAAAAAGCTTATCCACCATGATCAAGTAGGATTCATCCCAGGGATGCAAGGCTGGTTCAACATACACAAGTCCATTAACGTAATTCACCACATAAACAGAACCAAAGACAAAAAACACATGATTATCTCAATTGATGCAGAGAAGGCCTTTGACAAAATTCAACAGCCCTTTATGCTAAAAACCCTCAATAAGCTAGGTATTGATGGAATGCATCTCAAAATAATAAAAG
>NW_016107346.1:8115542-8143765 GCF_001604975.1 Cebus imitator | reverse complement strand
CCAACCCAAATGCCCATCGATGATAGACTGGATAGGGAAAATGTGGCACATATACACCATGGAATATTATGCAGCCATCAAAAACGATGAGTTTGTGTCCTTTGTAGGGACATGGATTAACCTGGAAACCATCATTCTCAGCAAACTGACAGAAGAGCAGAAGATTAAACACCACATGTTCTCACTCATAGGCGGGTGTTGAACAATGAGAACACATGGACACAGAGAGGGGAGCACTACACACTGCGGTCAATTGGGGGGAAATAGGGGAGGGACGGTGGGGGGTGGGGAGCTGGGGAGGGATAGCAAGGGGAGAGATGCCAGATGTCGGTGATGGGGAGGAAGGCAGCGAATCACACTGCCACGTGTGTACCTATGCAACAATCTTGCATGTTCTTCACATGTACCCCAAAACCTAAAATGCAATAAAATAAATGGAAAAAAAAATACATCTCGCTCTTTCCCATCTTGCAAGATGGCGGGTGAAAAAGTTGAGAAGCCGGATACTAAAGAGAAGAAACCTGAAGCCAAGAAGGCTGATGCTGGTAGCAAAGTGAAAAAGGGTAACCTCAAGGCTAAAAAGCCCAAGAAGGGGAAGTCCTATTGCAGCCACAATCCTGTTCTTGTCAGAGGAATCGGCAGGTATTCCCGATCTGCCATGTATTCCAGAAAGGCCATGTACAAGAGGAAGTACTCAGCGGCTAAATCCAAAGTTGAAAAGAAAAAGGAGAAGGTTCTTGCAACTGTTACAAAACCAGTTGGTGGTGACAAAAACGGCGCTACCCGGGTGGTTTAACTTCGCAAAATGCCTAGGTATTATCCTACTGAAGATGTGCCTCGAAAGCTGTTGAGCCACGGCAAAAAACCCTTCAGTCAGCACGTGAGAAAACTGCGAGCCAGCATCACCCCCGGGACCACTCTGATCATCCTCACTGGATGCCACAGGGGCAAAAGGGTGGTTTTCCTGAAGCTGGCGAGTGGCTTATTACTTGTGACTGGACCTCTGGTCCTCAGTCGAGTTCCTCTGCGAAGAACGCACCAGAAATGTGTCATTGCCACCTCAACCAAAATTGATATCAGCAATGTAAAAATCCCAAAACATCTTACTGATGCTTACTTCAAGAAGAAGAAGCTGCGAAAGTCCAGACACCAGGAAGGTGAGATCTTCGACATAGAAAAA
The DNA here is from genome assembly GCF_001604975.1 of Cebus imitator. Taxonomy (NCBI): domain Eukaryota; kingdom Metazoa; phylum Chordata; class Mammalia; order Primates; family Cebidae; genus Cebus; species Cebus imitator. The sequence continues at coordinate 8,142,585 of NW_016107346.1, read as the reverse complement.
GAGAAATACGAGATTTCAGAGCAGCACAAGATTGATCAGAAAGCTGTGGACTCACAAATTTTACCAAAAATCAAAGCTATTCCTCAGCTCCAGGGCTACCTGCGATCTGTGTTTGCCCTGACAAATGGAATTTATCCTCACAAATTGGTATTTTAAATGTCCTGATGATCTAATTAAATAGCTGATTACCTTTAAAAAAAAAATACATCTCACCTGACAATCCTTGTGTTTCCCTTATCATGCTCTAAATTTAGAACAATAAAAATAAGACATGTTTTATGCCTAAAAAAAAAATAAAAAATAAAAGACATAAAATTATAAGAAGGATTATAACTGTGTATTGCTGAGTTTTTAACATATAAATACTACATATACACACATATATATACACAGAGAAGGGCAAAGAATTATATAGCGGTAGCATTTCTATAAGTCATTAGAATTTAGTGAAAACACGAAGTACATTCTAATAAATTAAAATGTATACTGTAAGCCCTAGAGCAACCACTAAGGAAATAACATAAAATATCACATAAAAATTAGGTGAATTAACATGTTAACTAGAAAGTATTCACTTAATGCAAAACAACAACAACAACAACAACAACAACAACAAAGGAGGAACACAGGGAAAACAAAACATGAGATATACAGAAAACAAAATATTAAATAGCAGAGGTAAATCTAACAATATCAGTAATAATATTAAGTGTGAACATAAATCAAACAATTTAATCAAAAGGCAGAGACAGACTGAGTGTGATAAAATGATCCATCTATATGCTATCTACTGAATACACTTTAGATTTAAAAATATAATAGATTGGCCGAGGCAGGTGGACTACCTGCGGCCAGGAGTTTGAGATCAGCCTGGCCAACATGGCAAAATCCCATCTCTACTAAAAATACAAAAAATTAGTCAGGTGTGGTGGCAGGCACCTGTAATCCCAGCTACTCTGGTGGCTCAGGCAGGAGAATGGCTTGAACCCAGGAGGTGGAGGCTGCAGTGAGCCAAGATCGTGCCACTGCACTCCAACCTGGGCAACAAGGGTGAAACTCTGCCTCAAAAAATACATATATATAAAATAATATATATATAACATTATATATATATTTTGAGATTGAAGGCAAAAAGACTGAAATAATATATTATGCAAACAGCAACCATAACAGAACTTGAATGACTGTAAAATATAAGACAACACAGACATTAAAACAAAAAATACTGCCAGAGGCAAAGAGAGAAATTTTATAATTATAAAAGAATTATAAACATATACACACCCACCTAACAATGGAGCCCTAAAATATATAAGGCAAAAACTGATGGATGTGGAGTGAGAAATACACAATTCAATAATAATAGTTCCACTTTCAATAATGGATAGAACAAGTGGCAGAAGATAGATAAGGAAACACAAAATCTGAATAACACTATAAATCAAGAAGACTACTGACATCTATAGAACACTCCACACAAAAACAGTTTAACACACAGTGTTTTCAAGTGAACACGGAAGATTATTCAGGATAGACAAAGTGTTGGGCCATGACACAAACCTCGATAGATTATTTATTTATTTAGTTGGTTTTCTTTTTTATTATATTTTAAGTTCTGGTGTACATGTGCAGATCGTGCAGGATTGTTACATAGGTATACACATGCCATGGTGGTTTGCTGCATCCATCCCCCCATCATCTACATTAGGTATTTCTCCTAAAGTTATCCCTCCCCAATCCCCCCACCCCAGATTTTTTAAAGGTTTAAATTGTATAAAGTATGTACTCTACCCACAATGAAAATAAATTAGAGATTAGTAACAGAAGGAAATTTAGGAAATTCAAAACCGTGTGAAAATTAAATATGATTATTTATTGATTACTTCTGAATAATCAATAGGGCAAAGAAGAAATCACAAGGGAAATTAGAAAATGTCTGGAGATAAATGTAAGAGAAAACACAATATATTAAAATTTGTGGTATGCAGCTAAAGCAATAAAGGAAATTTTAAAAATTTATTTAATAGAGGAAAATTTACAGCTACAGGCATTTAGATTTAAGTAAAAAAAAAACTTAAATACCATAACATTTCATTTTAAGAAACTGTAAAAGGGAAGAGAAAATTAAATCCAAAGCGAGCAGAATGAAGGAACTAATAAAGATCACAATGTAAATAAATGAAATAGAGAATAGAACAGCAGAGAAAAGCAAAAAAATCAAAAGTTGGTTCTTACAAAATATCAACGAAATTGGCATAATTGTAGCTTGACCCCATTGTCTTCAGAGAAATTAAATGATCACAGCATAGTTATAACTATTCTTAAAATGAGCATTTTACTTCTACTTTAATAAGCCATAGCGTTAATTTTTTGGCATTAATTTTTAAGGAGTCACATTTGTACTGGCTTTTATTAATTTGTCATCTATTGGAATATCTAGATCATTTTTCCCTTTGAATGTTAACCTCTGTTGCTTACTTGAGGATGAGCTATCTAAGCAAAAGTAAGTTTAAATATTGTATCTTTATTTAAAGCAAAAAAGAATCACATTTATGTATATTTATAGGTGAGTGTATATATATGCATACAAATACACATTGTGTGTATATACAATTATATATGTATTTCTGCTGTTAGCTATAATTATTAGTCATCTTAGTCCTCCAAAAGCTCCTTATCTCATACGCATGGGGAATCTTTCCTCAGGTTCCCCTACCCAGCCTCTTGTACTCTCCACTTTCGCAAATGCAACTGGGACCCAGTGCCCCCTTTCTTCTCAGTTGGCCTCAAAATCCCTGGATTATATCTGAAAACGTTAAACAAAATGCTTCCAGTCTGGAGAGAGCATGTACTGATTTTGAGAGGGACACATTAATTTAATGGTATAATTTATTTAGTTATTTAATTTATACAGAAGAGTACATACAGATTCGGTAATAATAGACCAAGCCATTACACCATAAGAAAATTCACTCAAGGAAATGATGAGTAGACTATTAAAAAAGTAGGGCTATGAAGAAAATGTCAATCCATATTAAAACAGCACATTACAGTCGGACGTTCCTCTCAGCATGTCTGAGTTTCAGCATTATATCATTTTAACGATGATATCATTTCAGGAAATAATATTTCACATGCTGTGCTTACAAGTATCAATCTGGATAAACCTCCCTTACTCAACAAATGCTGTGGTACTGAGCCAAGAAATATAGACAAGCACAGTAAAGAGATAATACTAATATGTAAGAATTTTGCTCAAAATCATTGGCCTTTCTACTGTGAGAGATTTTATTTTATAAGGCTGCATGCTTTATAAAATAAAAGAGCAAACCAAGATTCACTCACTTGTTTCTGAAGTAACCACCATAGCTAGCACACAAAGGTACATAATTCACTTCAGTAACAGACTAGAAAAGACCATTTATAGTAATGCATAAAACCAAAGTAATGCTACAAAACCAGAAAATAGATAAGTGTGTTAGAGGAGCCATCCTATGATCCTAGGGAACCAAAGCAAGCAGTGTAATAAAAATGCACAAACTCTACCAGGGGGAAAAAAAAAAAAAAAAAACAGCTGGGTACAGTGGCTCATACCTGTAATCCCAGCACTTTGGGAAGCTGAGGTAGGAGGATTGCTTGAACCTAGGAGTTTGAGACCAGCCTGGGCAACATAGCAAGACCCCATCTGTACAAAAATTTTTAAAAATTAGCTGAGTGTAATGGCATGCACCTATGGTCCCAGCTACTGAGGAGGCTGAGGAGGGAAGACAGCTTGAGCCCGGGAGGTCAAGGCTACAGTGAGCCATGATCGCACCACTGCACTCCAGCCTGGGTGACACAGTGAGACCCTGTCTCAGAAAAATAATTAAAAAGAACATTGAAATGCATTTGAAAGGAACCAGTATAAAATAATTTGATAGAGCAGTATAATAATCATATATTTAAATTAGGTTCACAAAACTCAGAAGAACGATTTGTTAGTCTTCAGAATTGGGTCACAAACTCATACTTATTACACAAGAAATGCAACTTTGAGCATAGCCTTTAGGGAGCTAAGGAGACTCCATTAAAGACCATAGCAAGGATTTATAAGAAAATAGGAAGACAGGAAAGAGAAAAGTAAAAGATTCTTATGATAGCGTTATTGTAAAATATTAATATATTTCAAGTACCTAAATTCATCATTTCAAATAATTTTTGAAGAAATAACTGTTTAGAAATCATAACTGACTTCAAACTCAGTAGCTTCCACTCATATTCCTTTTTTCTTCTTTTACTGTTCCAGGGTGAATCACTTATAATCACTGTAGCCAATATTTGTAGAGTGTCAGCTGGAAATTTTCTTTATGTCATTAACACTTTCAGTTGATTCCAATCTAAGTTTTTAGTAGCTGATATTATTATCAGAACATATTTAATTAATTCATTATGCCCACTGGTTGCTAAACTGTAATAGGGGAGAGGAACTCTAACAGCAATATACTAAAGATCAAAAAGATAATACCTGCTTCTTTTGAAACTATAGCTTATGAACTTCAGAATGGATCCTCATGTCAATTTCCTTCTCCTACTTCCAACAGAAAGTTGTGTGTTGTCTCAGATAAACCAAAGAAAAGACAGAGTTCTGGTGGTGCTTGGAATTTCAAAATAGGATTTATATACAACAAATTTTAAATTTAAATTACTCAGAGGGTTAACAATTCTTTTTTCACAAACACCCTTACTTTAGCAGGAGTCGTTGTTTTATATTAAACATGATATTTGAAAGCTGAGAACTCTTTTTCAGGAGATTTCCTTGTCATCCAAGGAAGAATATGTTTGGTATAGTTTCATATATTGTGTTTACATTAGGCAATTTCTACCATAGCAACAGGCTATTAAATATTTATATCAAGCAATTGGAATCTCATTTAATACAACAAATGTTCTTGAATATTACCAAAACAAAAATCTTTTCTTTGAAATTTTAACATAGAATGTAGATGTTTTCTCCTTCCTTTAGATAATGATGGTCCCGTTATACTTACCATATAATTGTCCCTTTAAATGTTCTGTAATTAATGGTACAAGGCAAGTATAGCATACGTTTAGTCAAACATGGAAATATTGTATTACATACTTCATTCCTGCTTCTCTCATGCTCCCTTCTCACATACTGCCCTCTACATATAACATGTGTTAAGTGCATATTACAGTAACACTCAGCTCTTTGTCAGCTCTTCTAGGTGAATAAAGTTAACGTGATGACCTCGTGCTAATAAGGTCATTGAGTCACCTAACAAAGATAAATTTTTCATGTTCATCAACATCTTATATAGCAAGGACAATTTTTTTGCATATTATTCTTTAAAATACTTATAAAAGAGTATTTTATTTTAAATTATTAATTTTTAACCAGTCCTTAATGTCTTAAACTAGATGAATGAAACTGAAGGCTTTAAAGAATCCAACTAAAGTGAATATATAGCATGAAATTATAGCAGAATATCAGTGTGCTAGTGATTAAACAAAACCTGAATCAGAGCACTTTCCTACATCACTATAGTCATGCTGAATAGTGACTACAGAAAATGAGAAACTGTCTACATCATATGAATACTATTCATGACAAGCCTTTTTTTATTAAAATGGCAAGAATACAAATAGCTTATATCAGTAAAATACAGTAGTATTCAGGCTTTAATATGAACATTACATCAAAGCCTATGGATAGGTAAGGTAAAAGATTTAGGAAATTGGGGGAGGAAAGAAACATCACTTGTCTTGTTACTCCAGATTACAGACAGCTGCCACAGACAATAAAATAAAATGGCAATTAAGTTGATTGCAGTACTTTAAGGAAAACTTATTAAAAATACAGATTAAAAAAAAATCTTACATTCTTGACAGGTATATCATCACCTACCTTTCTAAAAACAGTAGTAGTAAACACAGTTGTAGAAAATGTATGTTACTTAGTCTTTGAGTGGTACAATGCTACAGATTTTAAAACCCTGGCAGCACTCCTACTTTCTGCTGCTTCAACATCAGATTATGGCATGGAACTTATGTAAGGTTGGTTCCAAATGGAATATCAGGTCCCAGGCCAGTATCAATAAATTGTACCCATTTTGGCACAAATTTTCTAGCCATGAAAGCACAAATCACAAAGAAAAATATTAACCAACCAATTATTTGAGATACCAAGAAAGGAAAGGAAATCAGTTTTGTAAAAACACTTTGCCCTGTTTTAATAAGCTTCTTTATTTACTCCGGATAGTGAACATAACAGTGTTCAATAGTGAAGTAAGCAAATTTTACACTCACTATTACTGCATGGATAGAAAGAGCCATATGCATTTTTGTTTTTATAAGTTATCTCAGATCACTGCAACATGGCACATCAGAACAGAGATTCAGACACACAATGTTAATAAATGCATTTAACATCGCCAAGCATTTAAAAGATAAATGCAATCATGTAGCAAAAAAAATCAGTTTGTAACTTTGACCTTTCTCAGAGATGTGAAGAATCATTTCACCTGTCAGAAATCTCTGTAGCAAAGATTCCTATAAGAGAACAAATTATGCTGATTAACATTTTCAATTCAACTTTTTCAACATGTGTAACAAATGTATTCTCATAAGTCTATCACTTTTGCTAAATTTAAGAGTCTTTTTCAGTTTCTATGAAGGAAAACAAAAATCAATGTATTTTTTTCACTCAGTTTTCACAAACTCTGCTATATTCATACTATAGAATACTATTCAACAATTAAAAGGGATGAACTATTGATACTTACAGCAGCTTAGACAGATCTCATGGGCATTATGCTGAATGAGAAAAGTCAATCACAAAAAGTTACCTCAAAATGACAGAATCATAGAGATGGAGAAGAAAGTAGTGTTTCCCAGGAGACAGGGAGATGAAGAAGTGTGGGCCTACAACCATAAATAGGCATAATGAGGGAGCGAATTCTTTGGTGCTGATGGAACAATTTTGCATCTTTATCACACTGGTGCTGTGTGTGGAGCGTAAAAAAAAAGTACACATACAAACTCTGTGTACAGTGCATCTAAAAACTAGTGAAATCTGAATAAGGCCTATAGGCTAGTTAATCACATTGTGCCAATGTCAATATCCCAGTTTGCAAGATATTTCATTATAGAAATTGGGGTAAGGATATGTGGAACTGTCTGTACTATTTTTTGTAACTACTTATAAGACTACAGTCGTTTTATTTTTTCCCAGCTAATTTTTTGCATTTTTAGTAGAGACGGGGTTTCACCGTGCTGACCAGGATGGTCTCGATCTCTTGACCTCGTGATCCACCCGCCTCGGCCTCCCAAAGTGCTGGGATTACAGGCTTGAGCCACCGCGCCCGGCCTATTTTTAAATTATTATTATTATTTGAGACAGAGTCACTCTGTCACCCAGGCTGGAGTTCAATGGTGCAATCTCAGCTTGCTGCCTCTTCTGCCTCCCAGGTTCAAGCAAATCTCATGCCTCACGCTCCTGAGTAGTTGGGATTACAGGTATATGCCACCACACCCAGGTAATTTCTGCATTTTTAGTACAGATGGGGTTTTATCATGTTGGCCAGGCTGGTCTCAAACTCCTGGCCTCAAATGATCCACCTGCCTCAGCCTCCCAAAGTGCTGGGATTACAACCAGGAGCCACTGCATCCGGCCATGACATACTCATTTTTTAAAAGTACCTTTGTACATCTACATTATGGAATACCACTCAGCAGTTAAATGGGTAAAGTCAACCACTAGAGGCTGCATACTGCATGATTCTATTTATATGACAACTTGGGAAAGGCAAAACTAGAGGGATGGGGAACAGAGCGGTGGTTAGAGGAAAGTACATTCAGTGTGATATCTGTTGTTTAGATAATAAGTGGCAGTCAAAGGGCACCATTTGAAACTGACAGTAAAAGGTTAAGTAAGAAGAAAGGTGATTAAGAGCACTGTTAAAAGTATTAATAGAAAGATAACAACTAAAATAAAATAAAATCTTCCTAAATGCCAAAAGAAATTGGTTAAGAAACAAAGAAGACTGACCAAATGAAGAAATAGAACAAATATCACATAGTACAGACAGTAATTATAACTGGGTTGAGACCATTACTATTGATGTGACATAACAGTCATATCAATAACGTAAAAGATTTTAACTCATCTATTTTATTTATACTATTCTATTCTATTTTTGAGACAGGGTCTCACCCTGTTGCCCAGGTTAGAGTGCAGTGGCACAATCATGGCTCACTGCAGCCACGACCTTCCAGGCTCAGGTGATCCCGTCATCTCAGCCTACCAAGTAGCTGAAAATACAGGCACGTGCCACCACATCTGGCCAATTTTTTTTTTTTTTTGTATTTTTTTGCAGAGATGGGTTTTCACCATTACCCAGGCTGGTCTCTAATTCCTGGGCTCAAGCGATCTGTCTGCCTCAGCTTCCTAAAGTGCTAGGATTACAGGAGTAAGCAACCATGCCCAGTTTAACTCACCTATTTTTTAAAAAGATTTTCAAAATGGCTGGGTGCGGTGGCTCATGCCTATAATCCTAGCACTTTGGGAGGCTGATACAGGTGGATCACCTGAGGTCAGGAGTTCGAGACAGCCTGACCAACATGGTAAAACCCCATCTCTACTAAAAATAGAAAAACTAGGCTGGGCATGGTGGCTCACGCCTGTAATCCCAGTACTTTGGGAGGCCCAGGCAGGTGGATCACCTGAGGTCTGGAGTTCAAGACCACTCTGCCCAGCATGGTGAAACTCTGTCTCTACTAAAAATACAAAAATTAGCTGGGTATGGTGATGGGCACCTCTAATCCCAGCTACCTGGTAGTCTGAGGCAGGAGAATCACATGAACTTGGGAGATAGAGGTTGCAGTGAGCCAAGATCACACCATTGCACTCCAGTCTGGGCAACAAGAGTGAAACTCTGACTCAAAAAAAAAAAAAAAATCACAATGACTCATGAAGCAAAACTCAAATCCACACTGTATATAAGAGATATACTTAAAATGTAGTTACTCAAAAAAGGCTAAAAATAAAAATATTTACGAGGTAAATAGAAACAATAAGAAAATAGAAGTTGCAACTCTAATACAAAAGTAGAGTCAAGCAAAAGAAAAACATCTAAATGCATCTGAAAAGGATATGTTATAAAAGCCACATTCCATGATGAAGAGTGACAGTTCAGAATATCAACGCAACAAATAAAACAGCAAACCACCTATATAAAGCAAAATTTAGAGGAATGCAAAAATAAATGAAAACATACTAATAACAGGAGACTTTAGAACACTACTGTTAATATAAAACAGGTCAGATACCTTCTTCATGAACTAGAAAAAACCACCTTAAACTTCATATGGAACCAAAAAAGAGACCACATAGCCAAGACAATCCTAAGCAAAAAGAACAAAGCTGGAAGCATCATGCTACCTGACTTCAAACTATACTACAAGGCTACAGTAATCAAAACAGCATGGTACTGGTACCAAAATAGATATATAGACCAATGGAACAGAACAGAGGCCTCAGAAGTAATGCAATACATCTACAACCATCTGATCTCTGACAAACCTGACAAAAACAGGCAATGGGGAAAGGATTCCTCTTTAATAAATGGTGTTGGGAAAACTGGCTAGCCATGTGCAGAAAGCTGAAACTGGACCCCTTCTTTACACCTTATATAAAAATTAACTCCAGATGGATTAAAGATTTAAACATAAGACCTAACCCCATAAAAACCCTAGAAGAAAACCTAGGCAATACCATTCAGGACATAGGCATTGGCAAGGACCAAAAGCAATGGCAATAAAAGCCAAAATTGACAAATGGGATCTAATTAAACTAAAGAGCTTCTGCACAGCAAAAGAAACAATCATCAGAGTGAACTGGCAGCCAATAGAATGGGAAAAAATTTTTATAAGCTACCCATCTGACAAAGGGCTAATATCCAGAATTTACAAAGAACTAAAACAGATTTACAAGAAAAAAATAACCCCATCCAAAAGTGGGTGAAGGATATGAACAGACACTTTGCAAAAGAAGGCATTTATGCAGTCAACAAACATATGAAAAAATGCTTATCATCACTGGTTATTAGAGAAATACAAATCAAAACCCCATTGAGATACCAGCTCATGTCAGTTAGAATGGCAATCATTAAAAAATCTGGAGACAACGGATGCTGGAGAGGATGTGGAGAAATAGGAACACTTTTACACTGTTGGTGGGAGTGTAAATTAGCTCAACCATTGTGGAAGACAGTGTGGCAAATCCTCAGGGATCTAGAAATAGAACTACCGTTTGACCCAGTGATTTCATTACTGGGTATATATCCAAAGGATTATAAATCATTCTATTATAAAGACACATGCACATGTATGTTTACTGTGGCACTGTTTACAATAGCAAAGATTTGGAACCAAGCCAAATGCCCATCAATGATAGACTAGATAAAGAAAATATGGCACATATACACCATGGAACACTATGCAACCATAAAAAAGGATGAGTTCATGTCCTTTGCAGGGACATGGATGAAGCTGGAAACCAACATTCTCAGCAAACTAAGAAGAGAAAACCAAACACCACATGTTCTCAGTCATAAGTGGATGTTGAACAATGAGAACACATGGACACCAGGAGGGGAACATCACACACTAGGGTTTGTTGGGGGGTAAGGGGTCAGGGGAGGGATAGCAGGGAGTGAGGAGACTGGGGGAGGATAACAATAAGAGAAATATCTAATGTTGACGACAGGAGGATGGAGGCAGCAAACCACAATGGCATGTGTATACCTGTGCAACAATCCTGCGCGATCGGCACATGTACCCCAGAATTTAAAAGTATAATAATAAAAAACATCAGATAAACAAATATTAAACAATGATACAAAAGTTCTACAAAAAATGAAAAAGTGGAGGTATTTACACCACAAAAATTGGCAAGTGCTACAGACCAGGGCTTCCCCCTCCTCTCCTTTGGGAAGCCAGTTTACCAGCATGCCACTGAGCTAGCCTTACAGAATTAAAAATACCACAAAGCCTCTATAATTAAATAGTGTGGGACTGCACATGAACAGACAGATCAATGGAATAGAAATAGAAAGTCCAAAAAGAGATCTGAATGACTGGGACAAACAGTCTTTTAAATCAATGATCTTAGAACAACTTGATAGTCAGTTGGAATAAGATAAAATTAGATCAAATTCTCAAACCATATATAAAATAACTTCAAATGAATCAGATATCTAAATGTTAAAAATAAAACTATACAAGTACTAAAAGATAACATTTCTCTACTAGCTGGGTAGAGAGAAAGATTTGCTAACTATGAATAGAAATCCAGATGCATTAAAGCAAAAGGTTTAAAGTCTGACTACACAAAAATAAAAACTCTTCATACAGTAAAAATAAAAGACAAATGTCAAAAAAAGTGAGAAAATATTTGTAGCATATATCACCAATGAAGAGCTAATTTCTCAAATTTACTAAAAGTTTTTTTTAACAAAAAGATCAAAGCCCATTAGAAAATAGGCAGAAGAAATGAATAAATATTTCGGAAAGAGAGATATAACAATAGCCCTTAAGCCTATGAAAAGATATTCAACTTGACTCATAATATGAGAAATGCAAATTAAAACTACAGTGAAATACAATTTCTCGTCTGCTATAGTGGCACAAATTCAAAAGCTTGACACTGTGTTCTGTTAGTCAGGCAGCTGTGGGGAAACAGTAATTTCACACATTGCTGAAGGGATTGCAGAATGAAGGGGAACGTGGCACTGTCCAACAAAACTACATGTGTATTTACCCGTTGACCCAGCAATCCCACTTCTAGGAATTCATTCTGAAGATACTCCAACAACATGAAAATACACATGTACAAGATTATCCATTACAGCCTTGTTTGTATTTGCAAATTATTGGAAACTACCTAAATGTCCAAGTTTAGGAGGTGGGTTACATAACTACTGTACATCCATATACTGGAGTAGTATGCACCTGAAAAAAAGGAATAAGGAGAATCTCTATGAATCAATATGGAGAGATTTCCAGGAGATAGTGTTAAGTGAGAAAAGCAAAGTACAAAGAAGCATGCTACTTTTTGCATAAGCAAAAAAAGACATATATTCTGTGTATCATTAGCATAAAACCACAAAGAAAAGGGGTGGAGGCATGAGTGACGGGATGGAGGACATAAAGAAAGGACACCTCTCTAAGCATTAGCTTTTGCAGAGTTTTGACCTTGAAAAGCATACTAACCTACCTATTCAAAAATAAAATTAAGTTGGAAAAAAAAACTAGGAAGTGGAAAAATGAAAAATGAAAGCAAATTGAAACAAATGGATCCAATGTTATTTCAAATGAATACTATAACCAAAGTAAAAGATGGAAAAAAATTAATCTAAGTAAGTTACAAACTCAGTATTTAACTATATGCCCTTAAGACTTAGACAAGGTAGCGTAACAGGTTTAAGAAGGAAGAACTTGGGAAGCAGAGGTTGTAGTGAGCCGAAATTGTGTCATCGTACTTCAGCCTGGGCAACAGAGCAAAACTCTGTCTCAAAATAAATAAATAAATAAATAAAAACAAAAAAACAGCCCAATCAGACAAAGACAAAGAAAAAAGAATTTAAAAAAATAAACAAACCCTCCAAGAAATTTGAGATTATGTTAAATGGCCAAACCTAAGAATAATTGGTTTTCCTGAGGAAGAAGAGAAATCTAAAAGTTTAAAAAACTTATTTGAGGGAATAATTGAGGAAAACCTCTCTGACCTTGCTAGAGATCTAGACATCCAAACACAAGAAGCTAAAAGAACACCTGGGAAATTCATTGCAATAAGATCATCCCCTAGGCACACAGTCATCAGGATATCTAAAATCAAGATGAAGGAAAGAATCTTAAGACTTATGAGACAAAAGCATCAGATAACCTGTAAAGGAAAATACCACATTAGTGACAGATTTCTCAGCAGAAACCCTACAGCCGGAAGAAATTGGGGTCCCATCTTTAGCCTCTTGAAACAAAATAACTATCAGCCAAGAATTTTGTATCTAGCAAAATTAAGCTACATAAATAAAGGAAAGATCAAGTCATTTTCAGACAAACAAATGCTGAGAGAAGTTGCCACTACTAAGCCAGCACTACAAGGAATGTTTAAAGGAGCTCGAAGTCTTGAAACAAAACCTTAAAATACAACAAAATAGAAGCTCCTTACAACATAAATCTCACAGGGCCCATAAAACAATAACACAATGGGGAAAACCCCTCACTAAAACAAGGTATTAGGCAACAACTAATGTGATAAATAGAACAGTACCTAACATCATTTTTCATTGTCCCTATTGCTCTTTTTGAGACAGAGTCTCACTCTGTCACCCAGGCTGGAGTGCAGTGGCGCAATCTCAACTCACTGCGACCTCCACCTCCCGAGTTCAAGCGATTCTCCTGCCTCAGCCTCCCGAGTAGCTAGAACTACAGGTGTGTGCCACCACACCTGGCTAATTTTTTGTATTTTTAGTAGAGATGGGGTTTCACTATATTAGCCAGGATGGTCTCGATCTGCTGACCTTGTGATCTGCCCACCTAGGCCTCCCAAAATGCTGGGATTACAGGCATGAGCCACTGCACCTGGCCTTACCCAACATCTTAATACTAATGTTGAACGTTCCACTTAAAATGTTCCACTTAAAAGATATAGAATGGCAGAAGGAATAAAAATTCACTAAGTATCTGCTATCTTCAAGGAACTCACCTAACACCATAAGGACTCACATAAACTTAAGGTTAAGAGATGGAAAAAGATATTCCATGCAAATGGAAAGTGAGCAAGAGTAGCTATTCTTATATCAGACAAAACAGACTTTTTATTTTTTGAGACGGAGTTTCACTCTTGTTACCCAGGCTGGAGTGCAATGGCTCAATCTCAGCTCACCACAACCTCAGCCTCCTGGGTTCAAGCAATTCTCCTGCCTCAACTCAGCCTCCTGAGTAGTTGGGATTACAGGTGCACACCATCATGCCCAGCTAATTTTTTGTATTTTTAGTAGAGACGGGGTTTCACCATGTTGACCAGGATGGTCTCAATCTCTTGACCTCATGATCCACCCGCCCCGACCTCCCAAAGTGCTGGGATTACAGGCATGAGCCACCACGCCCAGCCAACAATTACTATTAGACCTAAGAAATGAGACAGACAGCAACACAATAATAGTGGGGGACTTCAATACTCCACTGACAGTACTAGACAGGTCATCAATACAGGAAGTAAACAAAGAAACAATGAACTTAAACTACACTTAGAATAAATAGACTTAAGTATCTACAGAACATTCTACCCAAAAACTGCAGAATATACATTCTTTTATTCAGCACATGGAACAATCTCCAAGATAGAACATATGATAGGACACAAAACACATCTCAATAAATTTAAGAAAGTCAGATTTATATGAAGTATCTTCAAACTACAGTGGAATAAAACTGGAAATTACCTCCAAAAGAAACCCTCAAAACTATAAAAATACATGGGTCTGCTCTTGAGGCTGGGTGTGGTGGTTCATGCCTGAAATCCCAGCACTTTGGAGGCAAAGACTGGCAGATCACTGGAGGTCATAAGTTCAAAATCAGCCTGGCCAACATGTTGAAACCCTGTCTCTACTAAAAATACAAAAATTAAGACTGGGTGCAGTGCCTCAAGCCTGTAATTCCAGCACTTTGAGAAGCCCAGACCTCAGGTGGGCGGATCACCTGAGGTCAGGAGATCAAGACCAGCCTGGCCAACATGGTGAAACCCTATCTTTACTACAAATACAAAAACAACTAGCTGGGCTTGGTAGAGCACATCTGTAATCCCAGCTACTTGGGAGCCTGAAGCACAAGAATCACTTGAACCTGGGAGGTGGAGGTTGCAGTGAACCGAGATTGTGCCATTGCACTCCAGCCTGAGCAACACAGCAAGACCCCATCTCAAAAAGAAAAAATGAGTCTGGCATTGCAGCACATGCCTGTATTCCCAGCTAGTTGGGAGGCTGAGGCAGGAGAATCATTTGAACCCAGAGGGCAGAGGTTGCAGTGAGACAATATCATGCCACTGTACTCCATCTCAAATCATCATCATCATCATCATCATCATCATCATCATCTGATCTTGAATGATCTTTGGGTCCACAATGAAATCAAGATGGAAATTTAAAACTTCTTTGAACTGAGATATAATAGTAAAACAACTTATCAAAACCTCTGGGATACAGCAAAAGTGGTGCTAAGAGAAAAGTTTATAACATTAAATGCCTACGTCAGAAAGTTTAAAACAGCACAAATAGACAACCTAAGGTCACACCTCAAGGAACTAGAGAAACAAGAACAAATGAAACCTAAACCCAGGAGAGGAAAAGAAATAACAAAGATCAGAGTGGAACTAAATAAAAATGAAACCAAAAATTACAAAAGATAAATCAACCAGAAAGCTGGTTCTTTGAAAAGATAAACAAAATTGATAGACCACTAGTGAGATTAACCAAGAAGAGAGAAGATCCAAATAAGCTCAATGAGAAATGAAATGGGAGATATTACAACCAATTCCACAGAAATACAAGCGATCATTTAAAGCTACTATGAACACTTTTACAAATACAAACTGGAAAATCTAGAGGAGATGGATAAATTCCTGGAAATATACAACCCTCCCAGATTAAATCAGGAAGACATAGAATCTCTGAACAGACCAGTAACAAGTAGAGAGATTAAAACAGTAATTAAAAATATGCCAACAAAAGAAGTTCACGACCAGATGGATTCACAGCTGAATTCCACCAGACATTCAAAGAAGAATTGGTACCAATTCTTTTGAACACTATTCCACAAGTAAAAGAAAGAGGGAATCCTCCCTAAATCATCCTATGAAGCCAGTATGACCCTAATTCCAAAGCTAGGAAAGGACATAAAAAAGGAAAACTATAGACCAATATCCCTGATGAACACAGATGCAAAAATCTTCAACATACTACTTGCTAACTGAATCTAACAGAATATCAAAAAGATAATACAGCATGATCAAGTGAGTTACATACTAGGTATGCAGTGATGATTTAATATATGTGAGTCAATAAATGTGATAGACCATATAAACAAAATTTTTAAAAAATCATGTGATCATATCAACAGATGCAGAAAAAGCATTTGACAAAATCCAGCATCTCTTATGGTTAAAACCCTCAGCAAAATTGGCATAGGAGGGACACACACTTCAAAATAATAAAAGCTATCTATGACAAACCCACAGCCATCATTATACTGAATGGGGACAGTTGAAAGCATTCCTTCTGAGAACTGGAACAAGACAAGGATGCCCACTTTCATCACTTCTATTCAACATAATACCTGAAGTCCTAGCCAGAGCAATCAGACAAGAGAAAGAAGTTAACAGCATTTAAATCAGTAAAGAGGAAGTCAGACTGTCAAGGTTCACTGATGATATGATCATATACCTAGAAAACCCTAAAGACTCATCCAAAAAGCTCCCAGATTTGACAAATAAATTCAATAAAGTTTCAGGATACAAAATTAATGTACACAAATCAGTAGTGCTGCTATACAAGAATAGCAATCAAGCTGAGAAACAAATCAAGAACGCAACTCCTTTTACAACAGCGGAAAAAAAACAAAAACAAAAACAAAACTTAGGACTATACCGAACCAGAGTGGTGAAAGAGCTCTACAAGGAAAACTACAAAACACTGCTGAAAGAAGTCATTGATAACACAAACAAATGGAAACACATCCTATGCTCGTGGAGAATCAATACTGTAAAAATGACTATACTGTCAAAGGCAATATAAAAATTCAATGCAGTTCCAATCAAGGTACCAGAATCATTCTTCACAGAACTAGAAAAAACAACCCTAAAATTCATATGGAACCTCAAAAGACCCCGCATAGCAAGATTAAGCGAAAATAACAAATCTGGGGAGAGCTGGCAAGATGGCCAAACAGGAACAGCTCCAGTTTGCAGCTCCCAGCAAGACAGACGCAGAAGGCGGGTGATTCCTGTATTTCCAACTGAGGCACCTGGTTCATCTCATTGAGACTGGTTGGACAGTGGGTACAGACCACGGAGAGGGAGCTAAGCAGGGTGGTGGCATCACCCCTCTTGGGAAGTGCAAGGGGGGTTGGGGGATTTCCCTTTCCTAGTTAAGGGAAGCCTTGAGAGATTGTACTGGGAGAAATGATGCATTCCGGCCCAGATATTGTGCTTTTCCTATGGTCTTCACAACCGGCAGACCAGGAGATTCTCTCCAGTGCCTGGCTCAGCGTGTCCCACTCCCATAGAACCCAGCAAGCTAAGATCCACTGGCTTGAAATTCTTGCTGCTAGCATAGCAGTCTGAGGTCGACCTGGGACACTCAAATTTGGTGAGGGGAGGGCCTTTGCCATTGCTCAGGCTTGAGTAGGTGGTTTCACCCTCAGTGTAAACAAAGCCACCAGGAAGTTTGAAGTGGGCACAATTCCCTGGGACAGAGCATCTGGGGGAAGGGGCAACTGGGCACAGCTTCAGCTGACTTAAACATCCCTGCCTGACAACCCTGAAGAGAGCAGTGGTTCTCCCAGCATAGAGTTCAAGCTCTGATAAGGGACAGACTGCCTCTTCAAGTAGATCCCTGACCTCTACCCCCCATGTATTCAGACTGGGAGACACCTCCGAATAGGGGCCAACAGATACCTCATACAGGAGAGCTCTGGTTGGCATCTGGTGGGTACCCCTCTGGGACAAAGCTTCCAGAGATAGGAACAGGCAGGAATCTTTGTTGTTCTGCAGCCCCCGCTGGTGATACCCAAGCAAAGAGGGTCTGGAGTGGACCTCTATCAAACTCCACCAGACCTGCAGCAGAAGGGTCTGACTGTTAGAAGGAAAACTAACAAACAGAAAGGAATAGTATCAACATCACCAACATCAAAGACCAAAGGTAGATAAATACACAAAGAGAAACCAACGCAAAAAGTCTGAAAATTCTAAACACCAGAATGCCTCTTCTTCTCCAAAGGATCACAACTCCTCACCAGCAAGGGAACAAAACTAGACAAAGAATGAATTTGATGAAGTGACAGAAGTAGGCTTTAGGAGGTGGGTAATAAATTATTCTGAGCTAAAGGAGCATGTTCTAACCCAAGGCAAGGAAACTAAGAACATTGAAAAAAAAATGAGAGGAATTGCTAATTAGAATAACCAGCTTAGAGAAGAACATAAATGACATGATAGAACTGAAAAAAACAGCACAAGAACTTCATGGAGCATAGGCAACTATCAGTAGCTGAATCAATAACTTCATGAAGCATACACAACTATCAATAGCCAAATCAATCAAGCAGAAGAAAAGATATCAGAGATTAAAAATCAACTCAATGAAAAAAAAAAAAAAAAAAAAAAAAAAAGAAAACAAGTTTAGAGAAAAACAGAGTGAAAAGAAACGAACAAAGTCTCCAAGAAATATGGGACTATGTGAAAAGACCAAATCTACGTTTGATTGGTGTACCTGAAAGTGACAAGGAGAATGGAACCAAATTGGAAAACACTCTTCAGAATATTATCCAGGAGAACTTCCCCAACCTAGCAAATGTTAAGGGCACTCAGAAAGAAAGGTCAGGTTACCCACAAAGGGAAGCCCAACAGACTAACAGCAGATCTCTCTGCAGAAACCCTACAAGCCAGAAGGCAGTGGGGGCCAATATTCAACATTCTTAAAGAAAAGAATTTTCAACCAAGAATTTCATGTCCAGCCAAACTAAGCTTCATAAGTGAGGGAGAAATAAAATCCTTTACACACAAGCAAATGCTGAGAGATTTTGTCACCACCAGGCCTGCCTTACAAGAGCTCCTGAAGGAAGCACTAAATACGGAAAGGAACAACCAGTACCAGTCACTGCAAAAAAATTCCAAATTATAAAGACCATTGATGCCATGAAGAAACTTCATCAACTAACAGGCAAAATAGCCAGCCAGCATCATAATGACCTGATCAAATTCACACATAACAATATTAACCTTAAATATAAATGGGCTAAATGCCCCAATTGAAAGACACAGGCTGGCAAATTGGATACAGAGTCAAGACCAATTAGTATGCTGTATTCAGGAGACCCATCTCACGTGCAAAGACACACAGGCTTAAAATAAAGGGATCCAGGAATATTTACCAAGAAAAAAAAAAAGCAGGGGTTGCAATCTTAGTCTCTGACAGACTTTAAACCGCAAAGATCAAAAGAGACAAAGAAAGACATTACATAATGGTAAATGGATCAATGCAACAAGAGGAGCTAACTATCCTAAACATATATGTACCCAATACAGGAGCACCCAGATTTATAAAGCAATTTCAAAAAGACCTACAAAGAGACTTAGACTTCCACACAATAATAGTGGGAGACTTTAATACCCCACTGTCAATATTAGACAGATAAATGAGACAGAAAATTAACAAGGATATCCAGGACTTGAACTCAGCTCTGGACCAAGCAGACCTAATATCTACAGAACTCTGCAGAGCTCTTCATCCCAAATCCACGGAATACACATTCTTCTCAGCACCACATTGCATTTATTCTAAAACTGACTACATAATTAGAAGTAAAACACTCCTCTGCAAGTGCAAAAGAAAGGAAATCATAACAAACAGTCCTAGAACACAGTGCAATCAAATTAGAACTCAGGATTAAGAAACTCACTCAAAATCACACAACTACATGGAAACTGAACAACTTGCTCCTGAATGACTACTAGGTAAATAAAATGAAGGCAGAAATAAAGATGTTCTTTGAAACCAATGAGAACAAAGACACAAAGTACCACAATCTCTGGGACACATTTAAAGCAGTGTGTAGAAGGAAATTTATAGCACCAAAGGTACACAAAAGAAAGCAGGAATGATCTAAAATCAACACTCTAACCTCACAATGAGAAGAACTAGAGACATAAGAGCAAACAAAATCAAAAGCTAGCAGAAGATAAGAAATAATCAAGGTCAGAGCAGAACTGAAGGTGACAGAGACATGAAAAACCCTTCAAAAATTCAATGAATCCAGGAGCTGTTTTTTTGAAAAGATCAACAAAATAGACCACTAGCCAGATTAAAAAAGAAAAAAATGGAGAAGAATCAAATAGATACAATAAAAAATGATAAAGGAAATACTGCCACCAAACCCACAGAAATACAAACTACCATCAGAGAATACTACAAACACCTCTATGCAAATAAACCAGTAAATCTAGAAGAAATGGATTAATTCCTGGACACATACACCCTCCCAAGACTAAACCAGGAAGAAGTTGAATCCCTGAATAGACCAATAACAAGTTCTGAAATTGAGGCAGCAATTAATAACCTACCAACCAAAAAAAGTCCAGGACTAGATGGATTCACAGCCGAATTCTACCAGATGTACAAAGGGGAGCTGGTACCATTCCTTCTGCAACTATTCCAAACAATCCAAAAAGAAGCAATCCTCCCTAACTCATTTTACAAGGCCAGCATTATCCTGATACAAAAACTAGGCAGAGACACAACAAAAAGAAAATTTTAGGCCAATATCCCTGATGAACATCGATGTGAAAATCCTCAATAAAATACTGGCAAACCGAATCCAGCAGCACATCAAAAAGCTTGTCCACCAAGATCAAGTCAGCTTCATCCCTGGGATGCAAGGCTGGTTCAAGCTACACAGATCTATAAATGTAATCCATCACATAAACAAAACCAATGACAAAAAACACATGATTATCTCAATAGATGCAGAGAAGGCTTTTGACAAAATTCAACAGTCTTTCATGCTAAAAACTCTCAATAAACTAGTTATCAATAGAATGTATCTTAAAATAATAAGAGCTATCTATGACAAACCCACAGCCAATATCTGACTGAATGGGCAAAGACTGGAAGCATTCCTTTTGAAAACTGGCACAAGACAAGGATGCCCTCTCTCACCAATCCTATTCCACACAGTATTAGAAGTTCTGGCCAGGGCAATCGGGCAAGAGAAAGAAATAAAGGGTATTCAGTTAGGAAAAGAGGAAGTCAAATTGCCTTTGTTTGCAGATGACATGATTGTATATTTAGAAAACCCCATTGTCTCAGCCCAAAATCTCCTTAAGCTGATAAGCAACTTTAGCAAAGTCTCAGGATACAAAATCAATGTGCAAAAATCACAATAATTCCTATACACCAATAACAGACAAACAGAGAGCCAAATCATGAGTGAACTACCATTCAAAATTGTGACAAAGAGAATAAAATGCCTAGGAATACAACTTACAAGGGATGTGAAGGACCTCTTCAAGAAACACAAATCACTGCTCAAGGAAATAAGAGAAGATACAAACAAATGGAAAAACATTCCATGCTCATAGAATGAATCAATATTGTGAAAATGGCCATATGGCTTAAAGTAATTTATAGATTAAATGCTATCCCCATCAAGCTACCCCTGACTTTCTTCACAGAATTGGAAAAAATGACTTCAGATTTCATATGGAACAAAAAAGAGCTCACATAGCCAAGACAATCCTAAGCAAAAAGAACAAAACTGAAGGCATCATGCTACTTAACTATAAACTATACTACAAGGCTACAGTAACCAAAACCAAAACAGATATATAGGCCAATGGAACAGAACAGAGGCCTCAGAAATAATACCATACATCTACAACCATCTGATCTTTGACAAACCTGACAAAAACAAGCAATGGAGAAAAGATACCTTATTTAATAAATGGTGTTGGTCAAACTGGCTAGCCATATGCAAAAAGCTAAAACTGGATCCCTTCCTTACACCTTGTGTAAGGAAGTGGGTGAAGGATATTAACATACACTTCTCAAAAGAAGACATCATCAGTGGTCATTAGAGAAATGCAAATCAAAACCAGAATGAGATACCATCTCATGCCAGTTAGAATGGTGATCATTAAAAAAATCAGGAAACAACAGATGCTAGAGAGGATGTGGAGAAATAGGAATGTTTTATACTGTGAGGGGGAGTGTAAATTAGGTCAACCATTGTGGAAGACATTGTGATGATTCCTCATGGATCTACAGCTAGAAATGCATTTGACCCAGCAATCCCATTACTGGGTATATATCCATAGGATTAGAAATAATTCTAATATAAAGACGCATGCACACATATGTTTATTGTGGCACTGTTCACAATAGCAAAGATTTGGAACCAACACAAATGCCCATCAATGATAGACTGGATAAAAAAAAATGTAGCACATAAATACCATGGAGTATTATGCAGCCATAAAAAAGATGAGTTCATGTCCTTTGCCAGGACATGGATGAAGCTGGAAACCATCATTCTTAGCAAAATAACACGAGAACAGAAAACCAAACACCACATGTTCTCAATTGTAAGTAGGAGCTGAACAATGAGAATACATGGACACAGGGTGGGGAACATTACACACCAGGGCCTGTTGGTGGGTGGGGAGATAGGGAAGGGATAGAATTAGGAGAAATACCGAATGTAGATGATGGGTTGATGGGTGCAGCAAACCACCATGGCACATGTATACTATGCAAAAAACTTGCACATACTGCACATGTACCCCAGAACTTAAAGTATAATAATAATAATAATAATAATAATAATAAAAGAACAAATCTGGAGGCATCACATTACCTGACTTCAAACCATGCTACAAAACTATAGTTATCAAAACAGCATGGTACTCAATAAAAATAGGCATATAGACTAATGGAACAGAATAGATAACCCAGAAATAAAGCCAAATAATCACAGCCAACTCATCTTCAACAAAGTAAACAAACACTAAAGTGGAGAAAGGACACCTTATTCAACAAAGAGTGCTGGGATAATTGGCAAGTCACATGTAGAAGAATGAAACTAGATCTTCACCTCTACCTTATGATCAAAGACTTGGAAATCTAACACCTGAAACTGTAAAAATTCTAGAAGATAGCATTGGTAAAGCTCTTCTGGACACTGGCTTAGGCAAAGACTTCATGACCAAGAATCCAAAAACAAATGAAACAAAACCAAATTATTTATATTACATATATTATCTATTTATGATGGGACTTAATTAAACTAAAAAGCTTCTGCACAGCAAAAGAAATAATCAGCAGAGTAAACAGACAACCCACAGGGTGGGAGAAAATCTTCCCAAACATGCATCCAACAAAAGACTAATATCCAGAATCTACAAGGAAGTCAAGGAAATCAGCAAGGAAAAAAACATAATCCCATCAAAAAGTGGGCTAAGGACACGAATAAACAATTTTCAAAAGAATATATACAAATGGCCAATGAAAAAATGCTCAACATCACTAATTATCAGAGAAATGCAAATTAATACCACAATGGGATACCTACCTTACTCCTGCAAGAATGGCCATAATTTAAAAATTTTAAAATCACAGATGTTGGTATGGATGTGGTGAAAGGAAACGTTTTCTTTTATACTGCTGGTGGGAATGTAAACTAGTACAACCACTAAGGAAAATAGTACAGAGATTCTTTTTAGAACTAAAAGTATAGCTACCATTTGACCCAGCAATCCAGCTACAGTACTGGGTATCTACTCAGAGGAAAAGAAGTCATTATATGAAAAAGATATTTGCACAGGCGTTTGTAGCAACACAAGTTGCATTTGCAAAAATATGGACCCAGCCTAAATGCCCATCGACCAACAAGTGGATTAAGAAAATGTAGTATAAATATACCAGGGAATACTACTCAGCCATAAAAAGGTATAAAATGATGCCATTCATAGCAACCTGGATGGAGTTAGAGACCACTATTCTAAGGGGAGTAACTCAGGAATGGAAAACCAAATATCACATGTTCTTCATGTTAAGTGAGAGCTAAGGTATGAGGATGAAAGCCCTAAGAATGATACAATGAACTCTGGGGATTCAGGGGGAAGAATCCCAAAGTTCCTTCCCCAGTGGGAGAAGGGTAAGGAATAAAGGAGTACACATTGGGTGCAGTGCACACTGCTTGGGTATTGAATGCACCAAAATCTCAGAAATTACCACTAAAAGACTCATCTGTGCAACAAAAAACCACCTGTTCCCCCAAAACTCTGGAAATAAAAAATATATAATTTATGCAAACAGATAAAATATTAGACCTTTTTCTTTAGTATAATATATAATTCTAATTTAATTATCAAAATCCTTTATTTTTATATCACTATATCTTGGTAATCATGTTTAAATATCACTATTGAAGATAGACTATTGAGTTTCCTTATTACCCCAAATATTAACTATACTAGATATTGCTATTTGGTCTCAAGAGAATGGATCCTTAAACAGACTCACTCTTCTAATGATCGATCTAGGCCTCGGTCAGGAGATCGATGGTGAGCACGTTCTGGTGAATGGCATTTTGTATTTGGCTTCATTGTAGAACTCATATGATAAGCATTACTTGAGTAATTTTGGCGGCGAAGTTCTTGCACGGCCCTCTCCCTAAAGCAAATAGTGATGCTTTAAAATTTTATATCCAGCAAAATTATTAAAAGTATCATAAAACTGTAGCTTGATTTATACTTTAAAATCTAACATCACACACAAAAAACTAAAACCTAAGAAATAATGCTTTCCATGCTGAAAAGCATTGTTTTTGAGCTTGCATCAAGATAAATTTACCTTTCAAAGCGCTCTGTTCCTAGTTGTCTTTTGGTAATGTCTAAATCAGCTTCCAATTGTGTGACAACATTTCTGAACTGGGCCACATCTCTACTCTGGATGGCCCTATTTAAAAGAAGACAAGAATTACAGTTGACTAAACTTAAAATATGGCTATGATTCCTGGGGTACACGAAACCATATTTACAGTGGTTTCTCAGCTGGATCCAAATCACAATGTGATTTTCATGGCCAGATTTATTAGTGCATCTAAAATATGCCAATGTTAGAGACATGGTAAGTATGCAAAGTAGACTACTTGAAAAGCCTAAGCAATCCCAGTCTCATTCAATTAAACATTCTCTGTTTCAGTTTCCCTGTGGGATCACATTATATATCATCTATCTATACTATTTACTATAAATAACTTTTTATGTAAGTACTTAGAGGTATTATATAAAGTAGTAGTATGATCAAATAATTAACACTGGAATTCACTAGCTCCATGATTAATATTGTCTGTTTTATATATATCTATTCAACCAAGTGCCTTATAATAAAATTTGATATACACAATATTTAATGTAATAGGATCTTCCTTAAGGGTAAACAATGGCTTAAAAAACCTTTGATAAGGCACAATATCATAAGAAAGATAAACATTGATGAATGTCATTCACACAGAACATTCTATCCTCTTCGCTTGCTTTCAGGATAGTATCATAGACTGCTGAAATCTAAACTTTAGAGACTAATAACATAAACGTTTCACATGCTAATTCTACATGTTAGTATTTACCAGTCAGTCTAAAACAGAGCATAGCTCTTAGGGTGGAAGTTTTGGCATATTTCACTAAGGTAGATTTCCACCTACCACCTTGAGAAAGTAATCCTGCAAAACCAGTTGAAGAAATCATAATAGTCTAGCTATCGTAATGAAAAAGAATGACTCAGTCACTGCCACCATAACCTGAAAAAGAGGAAACTGGCCCTGGCTCTGAAGCCCTTACCTAGTCAGGGGTTCCTAGGAATGGCTGACTGCAGAGACCATGCTTCTTATCCTTCCCCATATTCTGAGCTCTTATGCGATGACAAAGTGGAGGCTGGATGGAAAGTGTTATAGATGGGATAGGTAAGGACAGAGGTTAAGGGTCCCCTATCAGTTTTTGTGAGGTGACCAAGTTTAATAGAAAAAAAATCACTATACAGGCAGGCATTTCGACCCAATTCTCCAGCCAAAGGTCTTCTAATAAGGTGCTAGGAGTGCTAGAGATCCAAAAAAAAAAAAAAAAAAAATCAATGTCCTGGGAAGTCCTGTATTTTGTGAATGCAGGTGTTTTTCTAGGTACCCAGTACACATTATAGGCACAAAAGAAAATATGACATGGCAAATGCAAACATTACGTTGCAATGTCTTGGTCTAAATATGAAAATTCTTCTGGTTTCAGACTGCTTATTTTTTTTCTCATTTTGTTATATTTCCCAAAGGCAATATTTTAGATCAGATATTCTATTATACTCAAAACTCTGTTGGAGAGAATAGAGATCATTAAACTTAAATTTAGATAAGAAAAATATAATAGCAAAAGCACTGTCTCTTCGGCAAATCATAATATTTCTGATCCTCTGTTTAATTAATGGCATATAGGAGGCAAATTCTCTAAATTCTAGTTTTAAAATTCTACTCAAGACCAGAAATTTAAGATGTATGACTTTACATTGCTAAACAACTCACATTTTATTTTCTGCCAAACAAAGGTGTTCCTTAAGAAGCTGAATTTCAGATTCCTTTTCTTGAAGTGCTATCTGAGACTGATATTCTTTGTCTCGATTGGCCACCAGCAAAGCTTCTAGATTCTGCATGGAGATTCTCTCATTTGTCATCTGACTCCTCAGGAGTTCAATTTCAGAACGAGCAGAATCTAACTCATTCTCCATCTGTACAATAATAAAAAGATATCTACACTTGTTCCCATTAATTTACTTAACTATTACATTATCAGGGACTCACAAAATTTTCATAATCTGTTATAAACTGGCAAATACTTTTAATGTGATTTGAAATTGTGTCCCTCCTTCTCACCAAATAAACACACCACACATGTATATATAGTATCACTTTCTCCATCTCTTTGATCACATCAGAAAATTCCTTAAGAAAAGGCTTATTAATTTCTAACTGCAACCAGTTTCTACTACCAGCTTTGATATTTCTTTACATACTCCTGCAAGACTGGCAGGATGATATCTGTGAGTACTGTTTTGTCCTGAGTCAGGTGAGCTACATGCTTATAGAATGTCATTGGACTCCATAATTAAGGAATATAAGGAGTAATTGTACACTCCTTCTCTTGTGGAAAGCTTCCTTTTTTTTTTTTTTTTTT
>NW_016107346.1:8112409-8115029 GCF_001604975.1 Cebus imitator | reverse complement strand
TAAAAAAAAAAAAAAACCCACATTTCTTATCTTGTAATGTACATAATAAATCCTATATGTATTTAAAAAGTTAAATGTGAAAAGGTAAACTTTAAATTCCAGTAAGAAGAAATAAAAGTGAAATTACAGGGAAGGGAGATAGGCAGGCAGGGAAATAATTTTCTAAGCTAGATGCAACGCAAAAAAAAGTATGGTCACATTAAAAACACACACACACACACACATTTTGATAATCAATATGAACTTAACCAAAATTTGAAAGGAAACAACTGGAAGACAAATAAACTTAGTAAATAAAGTTAATTGTTTATATCTCTACTAACATAAAGAACTCATATGAACTGATGAGAAATATGAGCTAAATGAAAATGATCAGAAAATTTACTAAAGAAGAAATACAATTGAATTGTATATGTATAGGGAAAATTTACCCTTAATAGTAATAAAATAAATTAAAACAAGATGCCATTACTAGTTCAGGGTTCACCTCTCCCCAGAGACGAGTCTTGCCCTGTCACCTAGGCTGGAGTGCAGTGGTGTGATCTTGGCTCACTGTAACCTCCACCTCCCGGGTTCAAGCAATTCTGCCTCAGCCTCCTGAGTAGCTGGGGTTACAGGCATGCACCACCACACCCAGCTAATTTTTATATTTTTAATAGATGGAGCTTTACTGTGTTAGCCAGGATGGTCTGGAATTCCTGATCTCGAGATCCACCTGTCCTTCCAAAGTGCTGTGATTACAGGCATGAGCAACTGACCCCAGCCCAGGGTTTTTTAGCTTGACATTACGGATTTTTTGGGTTGGATCATTACTTGGAGTGGGGGCAGCCCTATGCATTACAGGATGCTTAGCAGTATTCCTGGCCTCTGCCCAATCGATGCCACCAGCATTCCCCACTCTAGTAATGACCACCAAAAAGGTCATTATATTAAATGCGCACTGGGAGTTCAATCTCTTTCAGCTGAACCAGAAAAACTCTACCAAAGACACTGTTCTAGTCTATTAGTGGAAAAATTTGTTAGTTTGTGTTAATGAACATTACATTGGGCAATGGCAATCTCATATACTTTGCTGGCAGGAGTAGAAGATGAACCATGACTTTTTTTGACAATAGCTTTTTTGAAATGTAATTCACATGTCATTAATTATTTTTAGCATATTAACATAGTTGTACCATCATTACCACAATCTAATGTTAGAACTTTTTCATCATCTCAAAAAGAAACTCAAGGTCAAGCATGGGGCTAACACCTGTAATCCCAGCACTCTGGGAGACCAAGGTAGGCAGATTGCTTCAGTTCAGGAGTTCGAGACCAGTCTGGGCAACATGGTAAAACCCCATCACTACAAAAAATACAAAAAATTAGCCAGGCATGGTGACATAGGCCTGTAGTCCCAACTACTCAGATGGCTGAAGTGGGAAATCACCTGAGCCCAGGAGGTCGAGGCTACAGTGAGCCAAGTTGGCACCACTGCATTCCAGCCTGGGCTACTGGAGGACACCCTATCTCAAAAAAACAAAAACAAAAAACCAACACAGAGCCCTCTGTGGCCTTAGGCAACCCCTAAACTATTTTCTACTATTTGCCTCATTCTGGATGTTTCATATACACAGAAACAATGTGTATGCAGTCATTTGTGACTGGATTCCTTTATTAGCATAATGTTTTTAAGAATTATCAATGTTTTAGCAGGTATCAAAATTTCATTACTTGTATTGCCTAATAACATTCCATTGCATAGATAAACCACAGATCTATTCATGAGTTAAACATATTTGACTTATTATACTTTGGGACTACTATAAATAATATTGCCATAAAGATTTGTATACAAGTTTTTGCATGGACATGTTTTCCATTACTCTTGAACACACAGAAGTGACATTTATGAGCTGTATGGTAATCTAATTTTTAACATTTTGAGGAACTGCCTCAATGATTTCCAAAGCTGCCTCATTATTTTACATTTCCACCAGCAATATATGAGGGTTTCACCTTTTCCACATTTTTGTCAACATTTTTTATCTTCTCTGTGACTATAGCCATCCTAGTCATTGTGAAATAGTATGATTTTGATTTTCATTTTTCTATTAATGATGTTCAGCATCTTTTCATGTGTTTATTGGCCATTTATGTGTCTTATGTAGAGAAATGTCTATTTTATCCTTTCCCGAGTTTTTTAGTTGGGTTATTAAATTTAAGACAAGGTTTCATTCTGTCACCCAGGCTGGCGTGCAGTGGCATGAACATGGCTCACTGAAGCAAACCTCCCACCTCAGCCTCTCAAGTAGCTGGGAATACAGCCGTGTACCACCACACCTGGCTAATTTTTGTATTTGTGTAGAGATGGGTTTTTGCCATGTTGCCCAGGCTGGTCTTGAACTCCTGGGCTCAAGCGATCCTCCTGTCTCAGCCTCCCAAAATGCCGGAATTATAGGCATGAACTACCACTATATATTTTGAATATCAATCTTTTATCAGATATATGGTTAGCAAACGTTTTCTCACATCTTGTGCATCATCTTGTCACTTTCTTGATGTCATCTGCAGCACAGAAGTTTTTTTGTTTTTTAATCAAGTCCACTTAATCTATTTACTCTTTTTTTGCTTGTGTTTT
>NW_016107346.1:8084697-8110463 GCF_001604975.1 Cebus imitator | reverse complement strand
TTCTTGATTTGGCTCTCTTTAAGTCTGTTATTGGTGTATAGGAATGCATGTGATTTTTGCACATTGATTTTGTATCCTGAGACTTTGCTGAACTTGCTTATCAGTTTCAGGAGATTTGGGGCTGAGACGATGGGGTCTTCCAGATACACAATCATGTCGTCTGCAGATAGAGACAATTTGACTTCCTCCTTTCCTACTTGAATGCCCTTTATTTCTTTTTCTTGCCTGATTGCTTTGGCTAGAACTTCTAGTACTATATTGAATAGGAGTGGTGAGAGACGGCATCCTTGTGTGGTGCCACATTTCAAGGGGAATCACGCTGTCTTGATTACTTTAGTTTTGCAGCCAGCTTTGAAATCAGGAAGTGTGATTCTCTCAAGTTTTTCTTTTTCTAGATTTTGGCAATTCTGGGTCACTTGCACTTCCATAAGAGTTTTAGATCAGTTTGACAATTTCTACAAAGAAGACACCTGGGATTCTGATAAAGCACTGCCTTAAATGTGTGGATCAATTTTGGGAGTAATGCCATCTTAACAACTGTAAGTGTTCTGACCCATGAACATGGAATGTGTTTCCATTTATTTAGGTCTCCTTTAATCTCTGTTGACAATGTTCTGTAGTTTTGTAACTTCTTTTGTTAAATTAACTCCTAAGTATTTGTCCCTTTTTTTGTCCTTGGAGACAGAGTCTTACTCTGTCATGAGGCTGGAGTGCAGTGGAGTGATCTCAGCTCACTGCAACCTCCAACTCCCTGGTTCAAGCAATTCTCCTGCCTCAGCTTCCTGAGAAGCTGGGATTACATGCATGCACCACCACACCTAGCTAATTTTTGTATTTTTAGTAGAGACAGAGTTTCACCATGTTGGCCACAATGGTCTCCATCTCCTGACCTTGTGACCTGCCTGCCTCGGCCTCCCAAAGTGTTGGGTTTACAGGCATGAGCCACAGCACCTGGCTGTATTTGTTCTTTTTTAATGCTACCCTTTTTGATGCAATTCCATTTGATAGAATTGTTTTCTTATTTTCATTTTCAGATTGTTCACTGTTATTTTACAGAAATAAAAAAATACAATAATTGGATATTGATCTTATATCCTACAACCCTGATGCTCATTTATTAGTTCTAGTAGTTTTTTCATTGATTCTTAGGATTTTCTGTATTTCAGATCATGTCACCTGCAAACAGAGATAGTTTTACTTATTTTCCATTCTGGATGCCTTTTAGTTCTTTTTCTTGCCTAATTGCCCTGCCTAGAACCTCTGCTACAATGTTGAATAGAAGAGGCAAGGTTGGCATTCTTGTCTTGATACTGGTGTTAGGGCAAAAGCATTCTACCACCACTGAGTACAGGGCTTGCTGTGTGGTTTTCATAGATGCCCTTTATGAGGTCAAGAAAGTTTCTTTCTATTTATAGTTTATAGAGTGTTTTTATAAAGGCAAGAATGTTGGATTTTGCCAAATGCTTTTTCTGCATCCATTGAGAAGGCCGTGTGGTTTTCATTCTTGATTCTATTGATATGATGATATATTAATTGATTTTCAGGTGTTAAACTAACCCAGCATTCGTGGAATAAACCCTACTTGAGGGTGTAAATTTCATTTTATGTGTTGTTGGATTCAGTTTTATAGTATTTTCTTGAGAATTTTTCATCTGTATTCATAAGAGATACTGGTCTGCAGTTTTACTTTCCTGTGAGGTCTTTGTCTGGCTTTGGTCTCACGGCAATAATGGCTTCATAGAATGCATTGGGAAATGTTCTCTGCTACTTTTGGAAGTTTGCAAAAATTTTGGAAAAATGCCTCTTGAATCATTTGGAAGAATTCACAACTGGAAATATCTGGGGCTTGATATTACTCTATGGAAATTTAAAATTTTCTACTTTGACCTCTTTAGGTTGTAGGTTTATTCAGATTTTCTACTTTTCTTTCAGTCAGTTTTAATAGTCTGTGTTTTGCTGGAAATTTGTTGATTTCATCTAAGCATTTAATTTTTGGCATTCAATTGTTCATAATATTCTCTTATGACACTTTTTTATTAGGTTAGTAGTGATGTCCCTTCTCTTATTCCTGATTTTAGTAATTTGACTCTGTCAATTTGCTAAAGATTTGTCAATTTTGTTGATATTCTGAAAGAACAAGCTTGTGACTTCTTTGATTCTCAATTGTTCTCTCTTGACTTAGTTTTTGTTCTAATCTTGATTATTATTTTCATTCTTCCTACTGTGGGTTTAGTTTGTTCCCTTTTCCCAGTGTTCTAAGTGGAAAGCTAGGTAAGCGACTTAAGATCTTTCTTCTTTTTTTTTATATACAGATAGGCATTTATAGCTATAAATTTACCTCTAAGTATTGCTTTAACTGCATCCTGTACATTTTGACACAATACATATTCATCTTTGCTAATCTCAGAGTATTTTCTTTTTTTCCTTTGTGATTTCTTCTTTGACTCACCACTGCTTGGGAATGTGCTGCTCAATTTTTATATACTTGTAAATTTACAAAATCTCCTTCTTTTATCAATCCGTAACAATTTCATTGTGGTGGGAGAACATACTTTGCATAAGTTCAATCCTTTTAAATCTATTAAGGCTTGTTTTATGGCCTAATGTATGATCAGTTCTGTTGGATCTTCCATGTTGAGAAGACTATGTATTCTACTATTGTTGGAAGATTGTTTTATATGTTTATGTTAATGCAAATTTGGTTTCAGTGTTGTTGAAATCCTGTATTTCCTTGTTGAAGTTCTGCCTAGCTGCTCTCTTCATTACTGAAAGTGAGGCACTGATGTCTGCAATTATTACTGTTGAATTATTTCCAGCTCAACACAGAAATGTTATTTCTACATAGCTGTATTTACTCCTTCTGTCATTAGTGATATTACTGCTTACATTTACATCTCTATATGTCACAAGTCCAATGATATATTATTACAATTATTACTTTTAAATTTTATAGCTTTTAAAGAAATTGTTGAAAGGACAGCAAACATACATAGTCAGACTTAGCAAATACCTCAAAGCAGCCCTTTTAAATATGTTCAAAGAAACAAAGGAAATCATACTTAAGGAAGTAAAGTAAGGCCATAAATAGATGAATGGATAAAGAAAATGTGGTATATATACGAAATAGAATACTATACAGCAATGATCTCCAACCTTTTTGTCACCATGGACTGGTTTCATGGAAGAAAATTTTTCCATGGACAGCAGTAGGGGTGGGGATGGTTTTGGGATGAAGCTGTTCTACCTCAGATCATCAGGCATTAGTTAGATTCTCACAAGGAGTGTGCAACCTAGATCCCTCACATGTGCAGTTCACAATATGGTGCATGCCCCTATGACAATCTAATGCCACTGCTGATCTGACAGGAGGCAGAGCTCAGGAAGTAATGCTCACTAACCCACCTACCACTTACCTCCTCCTGCTGTGCGGGTGGGACTGGTACCAGTTTGTGGTAACAGGCCATGGACCCATACAGGTCTGTGGCCCAGGGGTTGGGGACTCCTACTATATGGCTTTAAAAAGAAAAAAATTCTGTAATTCATGGCAACCTGGATGGAATTTAGGGACATCATGCTAAATGAAATGAGCCAGGCACAGAAAGACAAATATTGTATTATCTTACTTATAGGTGGAATACTTACAATCTTACTTATAAATACAATATGATCTTACTTATAACCTGACTTTATAGAAACAGAGAGTAGAATGGTGAAAGGAGGAAGGATTGAAAAAGGGAAGATGTTGATCAAAGAGTTCAAAGTTTTAGTTTGACTGGAGAAATAAGTTTTGGTGATTTATTACACTGCATGGTGACCACAGTTAATAATAATCTACTGTATAATTCAAAATTTCAAAAAGAATAAAATTTTAATATCACTCCAAAAAATAAGTTGATAATTTGATACGTTAATTAGTTTAATTAAACCTGTCTACCATACATACATCAAATCTTTCACATATAGACCAAAACATCACACTGTACTCCATAAATATACACAATTATTTGTCAACTAAAAAAATAAGAAAGAAAAAGTAAAACAAGGCATAATAACAATGTCTCATCAAATAACGAATAATAAAGAAATAATAACCTGCTCTAAAAGACAGTTTCTTTTGTTTGCTTTATTTTCCTATGGATGTGCGGCATTTTCTTGGATTTTTGAAGGTTAAATTTTTTTATTGTTGAAAATTAGAAATTTAAAATAATATATTGTAGCACCTCTAAATATTGATCCTCCCCATCTTGGGACTTGTTATGGTTGTTTTCTTGTTTATTTCTCTGGACTGCTTCTATGATGTCTATTTCCCTTGCAGTATATAGCCTCTGATGTTGCCCCTCAGGGTATACACATAGTTACTCTGATCCCCTTCCATGGCCATGTACAGTCACCCTAGCTCCTCCCCCTAGGATGACAATGGATTTAGCCAGGCTGTCTTTGACTGTCTCTTAAGTGTCTGGCTGGTCTGGCCCTACTGATATCAAAATCCAACTATTAGCCTTTATTAATTGCTAGCTGAAATGTTCTATTGATTTTGACAATCACTTGTGGGTTAACTTGCCTCACAGTCTGATCCAATTACATTTGATCCCTTTGCAGGGGTACTACTTCCCAAGCATTGTTGAGGTATGATTGACAAATAAAATTTATAAAAATTTTATAAAATATAATTTTATAAAAATTATATATACTTAAGGTATGTAACATGATGTTTTGATACACACATACATTGTAAAATGATTACCACAATTAAGCTAACATATCCATCACGTCTTTCTCATCTAGTTACTATTGTATGTGTGTGATAAGAACACATGAGATCTATTCACAGCAAATTTCAAGTATACGGTATATTAACTATAGTTACCATGCTGTACATTAGATCTCCCAAACTTATTAACCTTGTAACTGAAAATTTGTACACCCCGACCAACATTTCTCTTCTTCCCCTACTCCCTTCACCCCCAGCCCCTCATCACCACCATTCCACTCTCTGTCAAACTCACAGAAGAAGGGGTAGTTTTGAGGCAAGTTATTGAGGCTTGCTCTGACCCCAGAAGGGTTCTTGTTAGCTGCCGCTGTCCATGGTTCTCTATTCAACTTCTAAGTGGTCTATTGTTTCCATTTTTGTTTTCATGAAGTTTCCTCTTAATTGTGAAGCAGTGGCTTTTTGAAAGCTCATTGGCTGTATGTGCCAAAATTTCCACTTGTGGGAATCCATCTTAAGGATATAATGCAAAATGTGATAAAAGTTTTACATAAAAAAATTTTTTTCATGTTAAAAATTTTAAAATTTTTATACAGAAATGGTAAAAAGTAGAATAATCCATTTAATACATTATTTTACAAATATGCAAAAGAACACAAAAATCTGGCTAGGAAAAGAAAAAGGCCAGAAGGAAATGCAACAAAATGTCTATAGTGCAGGAAAGTACCTTATTCTAGTTTTAGGTTCTGAAATCCATTTTGGCCTAAGGTGACGACCACACTTTTAAAAATCCTTTGCTTTCTTCAAAAATTATATGAGATTCTCCAAAGCACTTCTTATGCCTAACGAAATTATCTATAACATAAGTATTAATTAAAGGACATTAAAGGAAGAATATTTGGAATTCATGTTCTCAAAATTCCTCTTGAGTTAGTTCATAGATATACGATTATTTTAGAAATAGAAAATCAAGACCTGAGTGTACTGCATATTATGTGAATTATATCCCAATAAATATATCTCAGTAAATATATTTTTTTAAAAAAGGAAAGAAAAGAAAACTAACACTGAAAAAAAGGTCCAGACAGTGCTTTAAACTATTTTTGTAGGAGAATGAAGGTAGCAATATAGATATTTTTGACCCTAACTTCTCCTTTCTTAGTTAAAATTATGAGTGATCTCAGGGATGAAAGGTTAGTTCAATATTCAAAAACAATCAATATGATCTATCATATTAATAGGCTAAAGAAGAAAAATAATTGGATCTGATAATTATATGCTGAAAAAGCAGTTGGCAAAATTCAACATCCATCTCTGATAAAAAAAATTCTTAGAAATATGGGAATAGAGGAGAACTCTCTCTACTTTATAAGAGCAACTACAAAATACTACAGATAACAGTATACTTAGTGGTAAAACACCGAATGCTTTCTGCCTAATACTGGAAAGAAGGCAAGATGTCCAATTGCACCCCTCTTATTTGACATAGTACTTAATTATGAAACAGTGCAAAAAGGCAAGAAAAGGCACACAGATCAGAAAGAATTAAAACCGTTCTTATTTTTAGATACAAAGGTTGTTTACCTAGAAAACCCCATGGAATCTGCAGGAAAGCTCCTAGCACTAATAAGTAGATTTGACAAGTTCACAGGACACAAGATAAACATTCAGAAATTAAAATTGTTGATCAGGCACAGTGGCTCATGCCTTTAATCCCAAGATGCCTTGGCAGGTGCATAACTTGAGGTCAGGAGTTCAAGACCAGCCTGGCAAACATGGTGAAACCCTGTCCCTACTAAAAATACAAAAATTAGCTGGGTGTGGTGGCATGTGCCTGTAATCCCAGCTTCTTGGGAGGCTGAGGTGGGAGAATCACTTGAACCCGGGAGGTGGAGGTTACAGTGAGCCAAGATCATGCCACTGTACTCCAGCCTGGACAACAGAGCAAGACTCCATATTAAAAAAAAATTAAAAGTGTTGGCTGGGCATGCTGGCTAATGCCTGTAATCCCAGCACTTTGGGAGGCTGAGGCAGGAGGATTGACTGAGGCCAGAAGTTTGAGACCAGCCTGGGCAACATAGCAAGACCCCATCTCTGAAAAATGAAAATATTAGCCAGGCATGGTGGCACATGCCTGTAGTGCCACCCAGCTACTTGGGAGGCTTAGGTGAAAGGATCACTTGAGCCCAGGGGTTCAAGGCTGCACTAATCTATGTGCCACTGCACTCCAGCCTGGGTGACAGAGTGAAATCCAATCTCTAGAACCAAACCAAAAGAAAACAGAAGAATAAAAATCAATTGTACTTCTACGTACTATCAAGAAACATATTGGCAATGACGTTAAAACTAAAATACCATTTATAAGAGCTCAAAAAAATACTTTTTATTTTATAGGTGGAAATCTAAACATGTGCAGAACTTGTATGCTGAAAACTACACAAAGTTAACAAAAGAAATCAAGGAAGATCTAAGTAAGACATATCACATCCATGAGCTGGAAGCCTTAGCATAGCAAAGATGTTAATTCTCCCCAAGATAATGGAATTTTAATGCAATTCCTATCAAAATCCAAATAGGATTTTTGTTGATATAAAAAGATTATTCTTAAACGTATGTGAAAAATCAAAAAGACTAGAATACCTAAAATAATTCTGAAAAAAAAAAAAGAATAAAGCAGATGAACCTGAATTAAAGACTTAATACATAACTAGAGTAATCAAAATTGTGTGGTATTGGTGGAAAGACAGATATATAGGTCTATGTAAAAGAAGAGAAAACCAAGAAATAGGCCCACACAAATATGCCCAACTGACTTTTCACAAAATCTATTCAGCGGCAGAAAGATAGCTTTTTAAACAAATAGTACTGAAGCAGTTGGATACTCATAGGCAAAAAAAAAAAAAAAAAAAAAAAAAAAAAAAAAAAAAAAAAGAGAGGACTCTATGTAAACCTCAAACTTCATGCAGAATTAACTCAAAATAGGTCATGGAACTACATGTGAAAAGTAAAACTATAAAACATTTAGAATAAGAAATAGGAAAATCTTTGGGATTTAGAGCTATAGAAAATGATTTTTAGACTCAAGCCAAAAGCCCAATCCATAAAAGGAAAATTTATAAATGCAACTTCATCAAAACTGAAAACTTTTTATCTGAGAAAGACCCTGTTAAGAGGATAAAAACTACAAGCCACATACTTAGTGAAAGAACATATTTGCAAACCACATGTCTGATAAAGCAGGAGTCCCCAACCCCCAGGCCACAGACTGCTGCTAGTCCGTGGTCTGTTAGGAGTTGGGCCGCGCAGCAGGAGGTGAGTGCATGCAAGCCAGCAAAGCTTCATCTGTATTTACAACTGTTCCCCATCACTTGCATTACTGCCTGAGCTCTGCCTCCTGTCAGATCAGCAGCAGCATTAGATTCTCATAGGAGCAGAGCCCTATTGTGAACTGCACAGGCAAGGGATCTCAGTTAGGCACTCTTTAAAAGAATCTAATGCCTGATGATCTGAGGTGGAACTGAGGCACTGATGTTAGCTCTGGGGATCGGCTGCAAATACAGATTAACATTAGCAGACAGGTTTGACTGCACAGAGACCATAATAAATCAATTGCTTGCAGACTAATATCAAAACCCTATTGCTGAGTGGCAAGTGACAATTAAAACGCATCTGGTGGTAGGCTTTATAGTGGCAAGTGAGTTGATGTGCTTCAATTGTACAGCCTGCTCATTCTTTTATTTACCACTTCCATTCAGGTCTCTTTCCTGTATTTGAGTACTTATCTCGGTCACAGCTTTGGTAAGCCCACAAGCTAACCCTAGCCAAAATGAGTAAAAAACAAGCATCCTTAGAAAGCTTCTTTGCAAAGGGCGAAAGACCAAATGATGAGACAGCAGAAGACTCTAAGACTGCCAAAAAAGGAAAGCTGCATTTAAAACAAAATACCAAGCCCTACTTAAATTACGGGTTCATTGCAATAGGTGACTCACATTTTCCAAGTCTGCTTTGTATATCCAGTGAAACCATAAAACCTTCAAAACTGCTTTGCCACATGGAGACCAAGCACCCTGCATTAAAAGACAAGCCTTCGGAGTTTTTCAAAAGAAAAAAAAAAACGTGAACACAAAGAACAGAAGCCATTATTAAAGACCACCACTTCATCAAATGTGTTTCCACTGAGAGTATCATTCTTAGTGGTTAAACGCATTGCTAATGCTAAGAAGCCCTTTGCTATTGTGAAGAGTTGATCCTGCCTACTGATAAGGATCTGTCATAAAATTTTAGGAGAGGCTGAAGTTCAAAAGGTGGCACATGTTCCTCTTTCAGCTAGCATCATAACTAGATGAACAACTAGATGAAATAACAGAGGATATTTAGACACAATTGTTAGAGAGGATTAATGAGTCACTGTGGTATATAATCCAGGTTGATGAGTCTACTGATGTTGACAGCAAGGCAACAATGCTTGTCTCTGTGTCATATATTTTTCAGGAGCAAGTGCATGAGGATATATTTTTTTGTTTGTTTTGTTTGTTTTGTTTTGTACTTTTTCTTTTTTTTTAATTGTGCTTTAGGTTCTGGGGTACATGTGCAGATCATGCAAGACTGTTGCATAGTTACACATACGACAAGGTGGTTTGCTGCCTGCATCCCCCCATCATCTACATCTGGCATTTCTCCCCATGTTATCCCTCCCTGACCTCCCCATCTCCATCCCCACTGTCCCTCCCTTGGCCATCCCCAACAGACCCCGGTGTGTGATGCTCTCTCCCTGTGTCCGTGTGTTCTCATTGTTCAACACCCGCCTATGAGTGAGAATATGTGGTGTTTGATTTTCTGTTCTTGTGTCAGTTTGCTGAGAATGATCGTTTCCAGATTCATCCATGTCCCTACAAAGGACATGAACTCATCGTTTCTTATGACTGCGTAGTATTCCATGTGTATATGTGCCACATTTTCCTTGTCCAGTCTATCATCAGTGGGCATTTGGGTTGGTTCCAGGTCTTTGATAATGTAAACAGTGCCACTATGAACATACGTGCGCATGTGTCCTTATAATAGAATGATTTATAATCCTTTGGGTATATACCCAGTAATGTGATTGCTGGGTCAAATGGAATTTCTATTTCTAGGTCCTTGAGGAATAACCACACTGTCTTCCACAATGGTTGAACTAATTTACACTCCCACCAACAGTGTAAAAGTGTTCCTGTTTCTCCACATCCTCTCCAGCATCTGTTGTCTCCAGATTTTTTAATGATCGCCATTCTAACTGTCATGAGGTGGTATCTCAATGTGGTTTTGATTTGCATTTCTCTAATAATCAGTGATGATGAGCATTTTTTCTTGTGTTTTTTGGCCTCATATATGTCTTCTTTTGAAAAGTGTCTGTTCATATCCTTCTCTCACTTTTGGATGGGTTTGTTTTTTTCTTGTAAATCTGTTTTAGTTCTTGGTAGATTCTGGATACTAGCCCTTTGTCAGATAGGTAGATTGCAAAAACTTTTTCCCATTCTGTTGGTTGCCGGTTCACTCTAATGATTATTTCTTTTGCTGTACAAAAGCTCTGGAGTTTAATTGGGTCCAATTTGTCTATTTTGGCTTTTGTTGCCAATGCTTTTGGTGTTTTGGTCATGAAGTCCTTGCATATGCCTATGTCCTGAATGGTTTTGCCTATGTTTTCTTCTAGGGTTTTTATGGTGTTATGTCTTATGTTTAAGTCTTTTATCCATCTGAAGTTAATTTTAGTGTAAGGTGTCAGGAAGGGGTCCAGTTTCTGCTTTCTGCACACTGCCAGCCAGTTTTCCCAACACCATTGATTAAGCAGGGAATTCTTTCCCTATTGCTTGTTTTTATCAGGTTTGTCAAAGATCAGGTGGTTGTAGATGTGTGGCATTGCCTCCAAGGCCTCTGTTCTGTTCCATTTGTCTATATCTCTGTTTTGGTACCAGTACCATGCTGTTTTGATTACTGCAGCCTTGTAGTATAGTTTGAAGTCAGGAAGCATGATGGCTCCAGCTTTGTTCTTTTTGATTAGGATTGTCTTGGCTATGCAGGCTCTCTTTTGTTCCATATGAAGTTTAAGGTGGTTTTTTCCAGTTCTGTGAAGAAGGTCATTGGCAGCTTGATGGGGATAGCGTTGAATCTATAGATTACTTTGGGCAGTGTGGCCGTTTTCACAGTATTGATTCTTCCTAACCATAAGCATGGAATGTTTCTCCATCTGTTTGTGTCCTCTCTTATTTCCTTGAGCAGTTTTTTGTAGTTCTCCTTGAAGAGGTCCTTTACATCCTCCATTAGTTGTATTACTAGGTACTTTATTCTCTTTGTAGCAATTGTGAATGGGAGCTTGCTCATGATTTGGCTCTCTGTTAGTCTGTTATTGGTGTATAGAAATGCTTGTGATTTCTGCACATTGATGTTGTATCCTGAGACTTTGCTGAAGTTGCTTATCAGTTTCAGGATATTTTGGGCTGAGACAATGGGTTTTCTAAATATACAATCATGTCATCTGCAATAGAGACAATTGGACTTCCTCTTTTCCTAACTGAGTATGTTATGTGCACTTTTGTTGCCAACCAATGTCACAGCTGCAGACTACTCAAGTCTTTGGATGATTAAATATCAGGAAAACTGAATTGGTTGTTTTATGTCAGCATATCGCAGACAGAGGGATTGCCATGACTAGACAGCTTTCTGATTTCATTACTTGGGTCAAAGGGGTTGCTTCTGAATGTGAATCTACACATTGTGTCATCCATAGAGAAATGCTGGTTATCCAAAAATTGTCACCTGAACTTAACAACGTTTTGTAGGATGTGATTAAAATTATCAGCTGGCAAGATGCAGTGGTTCATGCCTGTAATCCCAGCACTTTGGGAGGCTGAGGTGGGCAGATCATGAGGTCAAAAGATTGAGACCATCCTGGCCAACATGGTGAAACCCCATCTCTACTAAAAAAAAATATAAAAAACGATTAGCTGGGCATGGTGGCATGTGCCTGTAATCCTAGCTACTCAGGAGGCTGAGGCGGGAGAATTGCTTGAACCTGGGAGGTAAAAGTTGCAGTGAGCTGAGATCGCACCACTGCACTCCAGCCTGGGCAACAGAGCAAGACTCCATCTCAAAATAATAATAATAAAATTATCAGCCACATTAAAGTACATGCCCTTCACTCATATCTGTTCACATAGCTCCATGAAGAAACGGATGCAGAGCAAACATATCTTCTTTTATACACAAAAGTGAGATGGCTTTCTAAAGGTGTACTACTGGCCAGAGTTTTTGAGTTATGAGAGCCACATTTCTTTTAGAAAATGTCACCACTAGTAGCACATTTGAGTGACACAGAATA
Source organism: Cebus imitator (assembly GCF_001604975.1). NCBI lineage: Eukaryota > Metazoa > Chordata > Mammalia > Primates > Cebidae > Cebus > Cebus imitator. Next base: position 8,098,401 of record NW_016107346.1, on the reverse strand, counting down.
GGTCTCAAAACATGCTTACTTGTGTGACATATACAATCTGCTCAACAAACTCCATTTGTCACTTCAGGGGAGAATGACAACTGTGTTCAAGTTGGCAGATAAAGTGGTTGCATTCAAAACTAAACTGCTGTAATCCCAGCACTCTGGGAGGCCAAGGCAGGCAGATAACTTGAGGTCAGGAGTTCAAGACCAGCCTGGCCAACATGGTGAAATACCGTCTTACTAAAAATGAAAAATCGGCCAGGTGTGGTGGCAGGCATCTGTAATCCCAGCTACTCGGGAGGCTGAAGAATCACTTGAACTCAGGAGGTAGAGGTTGTAGTGAGCCAAGATCGTGCCACTGCACTCCAGCCTGGGCAACAAAGCAAAAACAAAACAAAACAAAAACAAGGCCAATCTGGAATTTTGGGGGCAACGAGTGAACACTGGGATTTTTGACGTGTTTCAAACAGCAGAGATTTTGAAAGAGGCTGAGCCAGGGCTGCCTTTCTCCCAGCTGGTGCATGATCACCTATCTCAGCTTTCAAAAGAGTTTGAGCTACTTCCTAATCACAAAAGACCCCCAAACTTGGAAAGAATGGATCCACAATCCATTTGTGAGTATGCCAGGTGAATCGATTTTGTCCGTGCTAGAAGAGGATCAACTGCCTGAGATGCAAATGATGGCGGCTTTAAAAGTATGTTTGAGACAACTTCAAATCCAGACGTTCTGGATTAAAGTCAAGCCTGACTCTCCTGATATTGCCACAAAAGCACTGAAAAGGCTGCTTCCATTTCCAACATCCTAACTTTGTGAAGCAGGGTTTTCTTCAGTGACAGCAACCAAGACAAGATTATAGACTGGACATAAGCAATACCTTTCAGGTGTCACTGTCTCCCAACACCCCCAGATGGGACTGTCTAGATGCAGGAAAACAATCTTAGGGCTCCCAGTGATTTTACATTATGGTGAGTTGCATAATAATTTCATTATATATCATAATGTAATAATAACAGAAATCAAGTGCACAATAAATGTAATGCTCTTGAATCAACCCAAAGCCATCCCCTGCCCGCCCCCATACCCAGTCTGTAGAAAAACTGTCTTCTATGAAACTGGTCCCTGGTGCCAATAAACTTGAGGGCCACTGTGATAAAGAACTAGTATCTAGAATATATAGAGAACTCTCCATACTGAACATTAAGAAAAACATCTATCCAATGATAACATGGACAAAAAACAAAGAGACGTTTCACCGTAGAAGATACAGAGATGACAACCACACAAAGAGAATTTCAAGTTAATTAGTCACTAAGGAAATTACCCATCAAAACTACCACAATAAAGTACTATACACGTTTCAGAATGGCTAAATTTAAAAAATAGTGGCAACAACAAATGCTGGGAAGGATGTGGAGAAACTAGGTCATTCATACACTGTTGGCAGGAATGCAAAATGGTATAGATACTTGGGAAGACAGGTTGGCACTTGGTTAAAAAGTTAATCATGCACCTAACATGAGAACCCAAAGTTACGCTCCTGGACATTTACAAAGAAATGAAAACTTATGCTCATACAAAAACCTAAACACAAATGTTTTATTTGTACTATCCAAAAACTGGAAATAACTCCGACATTCTTCAGTGGGTAAATGGTTAAACCAACTGTGTTAAACCAATAGGATGAACATTACTCTGTAATAAAAAGGAATTATTGTAATACTCTGTACATTACTCTGTAATAAAAAGGAACTATTGCTACATTAAACGACCTAGAATTATGCTGAGTGGAAAAAGTCAATTCCCAAAAGGTTACATATTGTATTATTCCATTTATATAACATTCATGAAATGGCAAAATTATAGAAATGGAAAATAGATTAATGGTTGCAAGGGGTTAAGGAGGGTTTGGGAATAGGAGAGAAGTAGACGGGGCTACAAAAGGGCATCACAATGGTTCCTGTGATGGAAATGGTCTGCATCTTCCTGAATCAATATCAAATATCCAATATATTATAGTCTTACAATATATATAACTTTGAAAGATATTGCCATTGGGCAAAACCAGGTAAAGGTTACACAGGATCTCTCTATATTATTTCTTATGATTGCATGCAAATCTACCATCATCTCAAAATCAAGAGTTTAATCTAGAAAAAAATTATGAGTGCCTCCTATATACAAAGCTCAGCTTAAGAAATACAAAAATAAATAAGATGGTTGAGATTGTTACTTTGAGGAGATAAAGATACAAATATAAATAACCAGATTCCAAAGCAAAAAAAATTATTAATGTCAGGGTAACGTAAAGCACTTTGGGAAAAGGAAATAAGTCACAAAACTTGGAGTAAACATCTTTAAATTTTTTTTAATTAATATAAATCATTATCAAGATTTTTATATAGTTTTGCTAAGGGCAATGATTTCAAAACTTTAAGAGGATTACCAGAATATACCCTACCTAGTCATAGTGCATTTTTTAATAAGCTTTGGTGTATGTTCTGATATTTCTACTTCATATTGTGTCAGTTTGAGTAACACGTAAGACTTTTCCAATTTAAAAACATCAGTAAAAACGTGTAGAGGATGTATTGTTTGAATTTTTATAGTGACCACCTATTCTTGAGTTACTTTCATCATTAAAAGCTTCTTAAATAAAAAATAATTTGAAGAGTGAGAATTCCAGCATATAACACTTCATTAAAACATTAACAGTGGTTCTGACAGAAACAAAATAGATGCATGATTCTCAAATGCATCATCCAACTGCAGACTAACAAAAGGTTCGGCCGGGCATGGTGGCTCATGTCTGTCATCCCAGCACTTTGGGAGGCTTAGGTGGGTGGATCACCAGGTTAGGAGATTGAGACCATCCTGGCCAAGATGGTGAAACCCCATCTCTACTGAAAATACAAAAATTAGCTGAGCGTGATGGTGTGTGCCTGTAATCCCAGCTACTTGGGAGGCTGAGGCAGTGAGCCGAGATCACGCCACTGCACTCCAGCCTGGCGACCGAAAGAGACTCCGTCTCTAAATAAATAAATAAATAAATAAATAAATAAATAAATAAATAAAAGTTTCAATAGGGTTTGGTAATAACAGAAATTTAAACATGACCAAAATTTGCCACTATTTCAAATACACTATCCATCTTCTATACATACCCCTTTAGGATTACAGCTCTATCTCTCCAGTCACTTCCTCCCGTGCACGCTACACTAGCCATTACAAAGTACTTGTTACTCACTCAAGAATCTATATATACTTCCATACCCTTGCCTATGTTGTTTTTCCTGATTGGGATGCCTCATTCCTTTAGAGCTCAGCAGTGCCTCCTTTTGTACTCCTCCCTGATATTCCTGGGCTGAATAGAAATTGCCTCTATAAAGCTTTTAGTATCTCTTATTAACATATCATTCATTACAAATTATTTGCATATCAATGGGAAATCACTGAGGACAGAAATTAACATCTTTTGAAAATTATATTCCCAGTGGCAAGTACAGTGTCAGGCACAAAGTAGATACAATCAACTGAGTTACAGTTAAAAGAATCTGGCCCATTAGTAAATAAATTCAGCGTAAAAGAGTATCATTAAAGTTAAAGTTTAGCTGAATAAACCTCAACCTCATGGTTCTTTGCTGATTGCTATGTCAATGTGTTTTATGATTCTTCCGGCTAAAAGTAAACGCAAATTACACGCTAAAAGGAAGAGTTCCTGTTACAGTCTTAAGTTGTCTGGAATACAGCTGTCATAAACTAATCTCTTAGACTTCTAAAATAAAATCTAAGTTCAAAGATATGGCTTGACGTAATATTACATAAAAAAGAATTTATTTTCCCAAAATTATGCTAACTTCACAGTAATAGCAATTTTTTAAAAAATGTATTACATACCATTTCTATTTCTTGATCTTTAGCAACCAGCTGTCGATTAAGAAGTTCTTTGCTTGAGTCAAGTTTAATGCAGAGTTCCCTAGTAGAAGACAAATCTGCAAGAGCGGACACTTTTTCAAACTGAACCTTCTGAAGCTCCTCTTCCATTTTTACAACAGACTTATGTAAGGTAGAAATCTGGGACTTGTAAGACCTTTCTGCATTTAAGTGCTGCAAAAATAAAATTATATATTACATAGATATATAATTTAAATTTAATATAATTAAAATTATATATAGAGATATGTATACATATATATTAAACTGGAATAAAACTACAACATGGAAAACAAAGTGGGGCAAATCTCAGAGTAGTGCACTTAGATTGTATGAAGTTTTAGATAATATAGGTGGTAACAATATGTACAAAACACTCTAAGAAAGATAAATTCAAGTTTTGATTTTTTTTGTTTACATAAAATCCATGAGCGGGGTGGTCAACAGGTCATTCTTTTTAACGTACTCAGGGAAAAAAAAAAAACAAAACTTTTCCACTTAAAAGTCTCCAGCCCCAAAGCTAGTTGAGATATATACTTGACCAACAGTTCTACCTATATTAGCCACAGTTTCAATTATTTTATAATACAAATGCTATCATTGTTAAAATGCCAGCCACTGTTTTATTCACAACACCTGTTTCCAAATACCTGACAGGCACGTTGATTTCAATCATGTTATAAAATGAGAACTGATTACTGTTTAACACTTACTAATACCTCACAGAGAAAAAGACTAAGGGCAAGTTTAAATTATGTATACATCCACATAATCGCTTCTCGGCCTTTTGGCTAAGGTCAAGTGTATACATCCACATTATAGGAAATAAGAGCATGGTTTTTAAAGCTATGAGATACAAGTTACATAAATGCTTTCAAATGTTCAAGATAATTCCACCCCTACCCTTTTCCTTCAGAAAAAAATGGCTTACGTAGTGCACTGCCACCTACAGAGAAGTACTTGTTTGCTATAATGTGAAGACAAGGAGAACTGAGAAGCAAAGAAATTTATGTGTTTTTACAAGTAATTTTATAAGTGTAAAGCACTACTATTTGCTCCCATTATAAGTTATTTGGCCATAATTCACTCCTACTTTTTCTCTATCTTTTCCCTTCCTTCCTCACTCACTCTTTCTTATTATTCAAGCCAACTTTTTATCCATCTTTCTGCCCACCCACCCATTCATCACATATTTATTGAATATACTCTGTGTTCCAGTCACTAAGCCTAGGTACACATTCAATGGTAAGTGGTATCTGCTCTAATAAAACATCTAGACTACTAGAGGAGTCATATATTAATCAAATAATGATACAGATAACTATATAAATACATAAAGAAAATATTTCTGGAGAAAAAGTTATAACAAAGGAAACTGAACCAGACACAGTGGTTCACACCTGTAATGCCAACACTTTGCAAGGCTGAAGTAAGAGGATCACTTAGGGTCAGGGGTTTGAGATCAGCCTGGGCAACACAGCAAGACCCATCTCTAAAAAAAAAACAAAAAATTAGCCACAGAGGGTCACACATGCCTGTAGTCCTACCAATTCAGGAGGCTAAGGCAAGAGGATTGCTTGAGCCCAGGAGTTCAAGGCTGCAGTGAGCAATGATAGTGCTACTGCACTCCAGCCTGGGCAACAAAGCAAGACCTGAAAGAAAGAAAGAGAGAGAGAGAGAGAGAGAGAGAGGGGAGGGAGGGAGGGAGGGAGGAAGGAAGGAAGGAAGGAAGGAAGGAAGGAAGGAAGGAAGGAAGGAAGGAAGGAAGGAAAGAAATTGACCTAGACTGTGTCTTGGAAGTCAGGAAAGGCTTCCCTGAGTAAATGACACTTGAGTTGAGATCTGAACAGTTAGTGGATGTATAGTCTGGTGGGAGGGGAGCTTCCCAAATCAAAGGAATGCTAAGCGCAAAGGTCCTAGGGAGGCAGGAAGAATGACATGCTCCAAGAACTGAGAGAAGGCTAGTGTGGCTGGAGCTCAGAGTCTAAATGGAAGAGTGAAAGGAGACGCAGTTGAAAAGATACACAAAACTACAAGACAGGGCCTAGTGAGGCATGTTAAAATTTTGGTCTTTATCCTGTGCACAATGATATTCTTTCTTTCTTTTTTTTTTTGAGACAAGGTCTTGCTTTGTTGCCCAGGCTGGAGTGCAGTGGCATCATAATTGTTCACTGCAGCCCTGAACTCCTGGGCTCAAGCAATTCTCTTGCTTCCCTCCTAACTAGGTAGGACTACAGGCATGAGTGACCCTCTGTGGCTAATTTTTTGGTGTTTTTAGAGATGGGTCTTCCTATGTGCAATGAAAACTCACTGAAAGATCTTAAATAGGAAGGTGATAAGGTCAGGTTTGTTTTGAAATAATCACTCTGGATGTTTCAGGTTCTAGTACGATGAATGCTTAAGCTAAGAGGAAAATCACCTGGGTAAAATAGAATTTTTTTGGTTTTGTTTTTGCAATTCAAAGCTGAGTTTGCAGGGAAGTAAAAGAAATTCTCACTGCCCAAAACAGGGGAAATAAAACCAGAGCAGGAAGCAAATGAGCAGCGCTGAAGCTAAGGCTGAGGATAGGAAGACCTAGTATTAATGAATGGCTTATGCTTCAACATTCAAGCAAGGATAAGAGATAATTTAGGACGAATGGAGAGTTAGAAATGAGACCTTTACATAATCTGGGATCCTTGAAGGCTATATGCTAAACGAATGGAGGCTCTAGTAGAAAAATCCACTTACCCCCACAGAGAGACTGCAAAAACTTATCTTCACCCAGACTCTAGATAGGAAAAAAATTTCTTCTGTAAGAAACTGAAACCTTAGGTGTGACTTCACTCAATTTTGGAGTCTGACTTTACACTACATATCCTCAATTCTAAACTTAAACATGAAGTTTGACCCAAGTCCATGAGAATACTTAGTAGAAATAATCCATCCTCCTGGAGGGACATTACCACACCCAGGCCACACAAGATTCCCCCAGAAGGGGAAAACATTTGCTTGAGAAGAGCTTATAATCAGCTGGGCATGGTGGCTCACACTTATAATTTCAGCACTGTGGGAGGCTGAGGCATGCGGATCATGAGGTTAGGAGTGCGAGACCAGCCTGACCAACATGGTGAAACCCTGTGTCTACTAAAAATACAAAAGTTAGCTGGGTGTGGTGCTGTGCGCCTGTAATCCCAGCTACTCAGGAGGCTGAGGCGGGAGAATCACTTGAACCAAAGAGGCAGAGGTTGTGGTGAGCTGAGATAATGCCGCTGCACTCCAGCCTGGGCAACAGAGTGAGACGCTGTCTCAAGAATTAAAAAAAAAAAAAAGAGGGCCGGGCGTGGTGGCTCAAGCCTGTAATCCCAGCACTTTGGGAGGCCGAGGCGGGTGGATCACGAGGTCAAGAGATCGAGACCATCCTGGTCAACACAGTGAAACCCCGTCTCTACTAAAAATACAAAAAAATTGGCTGGGCATGGTGGCGCGTGCCTGTAATCCCAGCTACTCAGGAGGCTGAGGCAGGAGAATTGCCTGAACCCAGGAGGCGGAGGTTGTGGTGAGCCCAGATCGCACCATTGCACTCCAGCCTGGGTAACAAGAGCGAAACTTCGTCCCCCCCAAAAAAAAAAGAAGAGCTTATAATCAAAAACATTTTCTATTAAATGATAAATTTGATCCATCTGAATTTGTACTACTGGTGCATTTCTTTGGGTACGCATGGAACACAGAGAACACAGAGCAAGATGACCATATGCTGACCATAACACAAGTCTCAGTAAATGTAAAAAACTGGCAAATCAATAACTATAAAGAGCCATTTTCAAAATGCTCCAAATATTGAAAATTAAGCAATAGTACAAAACATTAGTACAATTGAAAAGTATTTTGACATAAAATAAAATGAAAACATAATATATCAAATGTGTAGAATGGGAATTCCATTTCTGGTATGGCAATATGAGAAACTCCATGAAACCATTCCCTAATGAAGCTAGTCAAAATTATTTTTAAAAACCGTAAATTGCCTATAAATGCTCTCTGGAAATCCTGAGGACATACAGGAGATAAAGGGACAGTTACTCAAGAAAACCTACTAAAGTAAAAGTCTGTGACATCTGCTCCCTCTCCTCTCACTCCCGGCTCAGCTAATTGAAACACCACTCCAGATGGGAACAGCTAAGAAGAGACGGCTCATTCATTCCCCAGCTCCCAATCAAGGTTTACAGTATTTTCCCATAAGGGGTAGGTAACAGCCTTACTCATCCTGCTCCCACCTACTCATTTCAGAAGCTACATTCTTGACATGTATGGCTGAGAGGGAACCCCCACACATGGAATGGGGGATCTATCTCGTGTGTGACACTGAACATAGTGGAGCTTAACAGCTGGGTGTAGTGAGGAAGAGAGACAGTCAAAAAGGGCCTTGCTTAAAACCACTGCCATCCCAGGGTGTTCGTGAACATACCCAAGCCTGAATCCTCTGAAGAGCAACATCACAGGCTTCACACTGCAGAGGGGATAATAGACTTCATCAAAATAACTGAATCAGTTACTAAGCATATAAGCAAACAGGCTTCTAGTTTCTGTTTCATTATGTAAAGAACTTAAAAGTCATCACTCCCAACCTCGTAACAAGAAAAAAAGCTGAACAACTGAAAGTCAACAACTTTTCTTATATCCATCAGATCTAAGGAATACTATTTTAAATATACTGACATAGAAAAATTAAAAAGGAAAAAAATATACCTTATTTAAATAAATAAGGACAAAGAGACAACTGCTGCCCAGTAAAATGGAGAGAAAGGCAAATACAGAGAATCACAGCTTACTAGGAGCAGAAGGTATTGTTGGAGTTAGGAGCTGGTAGAACAACTAAAAAGAGTGAGTAATTTCTGGAGACTGGGCATGGACTTGAGAGATAAAAGCTCCTGGGGAGCCAGCCTTAGAGGCCCCCCTTTCATTAGTGTTACCTCCAGAGGCCTCAATACGTTTTCAAGGCAAAGATCATAGAAAAATCCCCTCATGCTTCTGGCAAGGTGAGGGTGTAAGTAACCTTTTTAAAATAAGTCCAGAGCATTCTGTTCTAAACCAAGATCTGCTCTTAAGGGAAATGATTTTGCCAGACGCTAACCAACATGGTTTTAACAGATCTTAACTGATGCAGACAGGGAAACATCCAATTCAGATCTCTTCTGCCTTTCTGTCTCTCCTAATAAGGAAAAAATGCTGAGAAACATTTGTGATGGTCACAGCCAACTAAAACAGATTCCCTCTAAAACACTGAGACCAAATCACAGGATTACTGCATGCTACTCCTCCACCCACATTTTACCACCACATCAATAGGGCTCCTGTATAATAACGGAATTACAGCTGAAAGAATTGCAAGGCTATGATTCTATTTAAAAGGAGTCTCTAGAGAAACCCAGAGACAACAGGGGAGACAAAATTAGAAACCTGGAGGAAATCTCAGCCTCTGATACATATAGCTGCTGTAAACAATGAACTACCTAACCCTAGTCAGATAAGTATAATCTTAAGAGACAAAGAAAGCAGCAAAACCAGACTTGCATATGGCAGATATTTTGAAATTATCAGACCAGGAATTTAAAATAACTATGATTAATACACTAAGAGCTGTAAGGAAGAAAGTGAACAATATCCAAGAACAGACAGGAAAAAGATGAAAACTCTAAAAAAGGGGTGTAAAAGGAAATTCTAGAAACTCAAAACACTGTAACAGAAATAAAGAATGCCTTAGGTGAGCACATCAGCAGACTGAATATGACCTATGAAAGAATCAGTGTGTTTAAAAATAAGTCAACAGAAACTACAAACTTCCCAAACTGAAAAGCAGAAGAAAAAAAATGGTGTTATCTTGCTCTCTTCACAGTCTTTGTGAGCCAAGACAGGTATTTGACTTGAGGTGTGCTGGTGCATGGGGCTTATGTGATACCACATTCTAGAACAGAAATAACTGGGTGCATTCTGTGGGACCTGGGGCATCCTAAAAGGGCCCCTTGATAGGGGAGGAAGCCCTGTATACAGGACATAAGACGACATGGCCAGGCTATCCAGCAAAGAGGGCCCAGCAGGCAGCACAGAGAAGGCTGGTCAGCCGTCTGGGGCTCCAACCAGACTTGAGATTGGCCTCACCTCGGTCAGGCTGCTCTTTGGCCACTGTGTTACATGGCCTGAGACCAGCTGCTTCAGTAACAGTCTCTACCATCAAGTCTGGGGGTGGAAGAGGATCGGATCTCTTACATTTGGGGCATGGACTTCCAAACTTCTGTCTGTGCTATACTGACTATACATACATATGTATATGTGCAAAAGTACATATTTACCCAAAAAAGGTAATATCTGCATTGTTTTGTGAGCTTTATTTATTTAAGTTCTGGGATACATGTGCAGAACATGCAGGTTTTTTTTCATAGGTATACACATGCCATGGTGGTTTACTGTACCCATCAACCTGTCATCTACATTAGGTATTTCTCCTAATGCTATCCCTCTCCTAGTGCCCCCACTGCCTGACAGGCCCCAGTGTGTGATGTTCTCCTCCCTGTGTCCATGTGTTCTCATTGTTCAACTCCCACTTATGAATGAGAACATGTGGTGTTTGGTTTTCTGCTCTTGTTTTAGTTTGCTAAGAATGACAGTTTCCAGCTTCATCTATGTCCCTGCAAAGGACATGAACTCATCCTTTTTTATGGCTGCACAGTATTCCATGGTGTATATGTGCCACACTTTCTTTATCTAGTCTATAAAGAGGGTGGGCATTTGGGTTGGTTCCAAGTCTTTGCTATTGTAAATAGTGCTTCAATAAACATATGTGTGCATATGTCTTTATATTAGAATGATTTATATTCCTTTGGGTATATATCCAGCAATGGGATTACTGGGTCAAATGGTATTTCTAGTTCTAGATCTTTGAGGAATCATCACACTGTCTTCCACAATGGTTGAACTAATTTACACTCACACCAGCAGTGTAAAAACATTCCTATTTCTCCACATCCTCTCCAGCATCTGTTTTCTGACTTTTTAATAATCACCATTCCAACTGGCATGAGATGGTATCTCATTGTGGTTTTGATTTGCATTTCTCTAACGACCAATAATGATCAGTGTTTTTTTGTATGTTTGTTGGCAGCATAAATGTCTTCTTTTGAGAAGTGTGTTCATATCCTTTGCCCACTTTTTGATGTTTTTTTCTTGTAAATTTGTTTAAATTCCTTGTAGATTCTGGATATTAGCCATTTGTCAGATGGACAGATTGCAAAATTATTCTCCTACTCTGTTGGTTGCCTGTTCATTCTGATGATAAGTTTCTTTGCTATGTAAAAGATCTTTAGTTTAATTAGATCCCATTTGTCAATTTTGGCTTTTGTTGCCATTGCTTTTGGTGTTTTAGTCATGAAGTCTTTGCCCATGCCTATGTCTTAGAATTGTCTTGGCTATATGGGCCAAGTAGTTTTTTTAAAGTAGTTTTTTTCTATTTCTGTGAAGAAAGTCAATGGTAGCTTGACGGAGATAGCACTGAATCTATAAATTACTTTGGGCAGTACTGACATTTTCATGATTTGATTCTTCCTATCCATGAGCATGGAATGTTTTTCCATTTGTTTGTGTCCTTATTTCCTTGAGCAGTGGTTTGTAGCTCTCCTTGAAGAGGTCCTTCACATCCCTTGTTATTTGTATTCCTACGTATTTTATTCTCTTTGTAGCAATTTTGAATGGTAGTTAACTCATGATTTGGCTCTCTGTCATTGGTGTATAGGAATGCTTGTGATTTTTGCACACTGATTTTGTATCCTGAGACTTTGCTGAAGTTGCTTATCAGCTTAAGATTTTGGGCTGAGATGATGGGGTTTTCTAAATATGCAAGCAAGTCATCTGCAAACAGAGACATTCTGACTTCCTCCCTTCGTATTTGAATACCCTTTTTTCTTTCTCTTGCCTGTTTGCCCTGGCCAGAACTTCCAGTACTACATTGAATAGGAGTGGTGAGAGAGGGCATCCTTGTCTAGTGCCAGTTTTCAAAGGGAATACTTCCAGCTTTTGCCCATCCAGTATGATATTGGCTGTGGGTTTGTTATAAATAGCTCTTATTATTTTGAGATATGTTCCATCAATACCTAGTTTGTTGAAAATTTTTAACATGAAGGGGTGCTGAATTGTATCAAAGGCCTTTTCTGCATCTATTGAGATAATCATGTTGTTTTTGTCATTGGTTCTGTTTATATGATGGATTACGTTTATCGATTTGCATATGTTGAACCAGCCTTACATCCCAGGGATGAAGCTGACTTGATTGCGATGAAAAAGCTTTTTGATGTGCTGCTGGATTCCGTTTCCCAGTATTTAATTGAGGATTTTCACATCGATGTTCATCAGGGATATTGACCTAAAATTTTTTGTTGTTGTGTCTCTGCCAGGTTTTGGTATCAGGATGATGCTGACCTCATAAAATTAGTTAGGGAGGAGTCCCTCTTTTTCTGTTGTTTGGAATAGTTTCAGAAGTAATGGTATGAGCTCCTCTTTGTACCTCTGATAGAATTCAGCTGTGAATCGTCTGGTCCTGGGCTTATTTTGGATGGTAGGCTATTAATTACTGCCTCAATTTCAGAACTTGTTATTGGTCTATTCAAGGATGTGTCTACTGTCTGCTTTAGTCTTGGGAGGCTGTATGTGTCCAGGAATTTATCCATTTCTTCTAGATTTTCTAGTTTATTTGCCTAGAGGTGTTTATAGTATTCTCTGAAGGGAGTTTGTATTTCTGTGGGATGAATGGTGATATTCCCCTTATCATTTTTTATTGTGTCTATTTGATTCTTCCCTCTTTTCTTCATTAATCTGGCTAGCAGTCTATCTTATTAATCTTTTCAAAAAAAACAGCTCATGAATTCATTGATTTTTTGAAAGGTTTTTCATGTCTCTATCTCCTTCAGTTCTGCTCTGATCTTAGTTATTAGTTCTAATCGCTTTTGAATTTGTTTGCTGTTGCTTCTCTAGTTATTTTCATTGTGATGCTAGGGTGTTGATATTAGCTCTTTCTCACTTTCTCTTGTGGGCATTTAGTGCTATAAATTTCCCTGTAAACACTGCTTTAATTGTGTTCCAGAGATTCTGGTATGTTGTGTTTTTGTTATCCTCGGTTTCAAAGAACTTATTTATTTCTACCTTAATTTCATTATTTATCCAGTAGTCTTCAGGAGCAGGTTGTTTAGTTTCTATGTAGTTGTGTCCTTTTGAGTGGATTTCTTAATCCTGAGGTCTAATTTGATTGCACTGTGGTCTGACAGACTGTTTGTTATGGTTTCCATTCTTTTACATTTGCTTAGAAGTGTTTAACTTGCAATCATGTAATCAATTTTAGAATAAGTGCCATGTGGTGCTGAAAAGAATGTATATGCTGTTGATTTGGAGTGTAGAGTTCTGTAGATGTCTATTAGGTCTGTTTGGTCCAGAGCTGACTTCAAGTCCTGGATATCCTTGTTAATTTTCTGTCTCATTGATCTGTCTAATATTGATAGTGGGGTGTTAAAGTCTCCCACTATTACTGTGTGGGAGTCTCAGTCTCTTTAGTAGGTCTCTAAGAACTTCCTTTATGAGCCTGGGTGCTCCTATATTGGATGCATATATGTTTAGGATAGTTAGCTCTTCTTGTTGTATTGATCCCTTTACCATTATGTACTGCCCTTCTTTGTCTCTTTTGATCTTTGTTGGTTTAAAGTCTGTTTTATCAGAACTAGGACTGCAACCCGTTTTTGTTGTTGTTGTTGTTGCTTTTTTTTTTTTTTTTT
>NW_016107346.1:8064218-8084687 GCF_001604975.1 Cebus imitator | reverse complement strand
TTTTTTTGGCTTTCCAGTCGCTTGGTAAATATTCCTCCATCCCTTCATTTTGAGCCTATGTGTGTGTCTGCACGTGAGAAGCATCTCCTGGTTACAGCATACTAATTGGTCTTGACTCTTTATCCAACTTGCCAGTGTGTGTCTTTTCTTTGGGGCATTTAGCCCATTTGCATTTAAGGTTAATATTGTTATGTATAAATTTGATCCTGCCATTAAGATGTTAGCTGGTTATTTTTCCTGTCCGTTGATGCAGTTCCTTCATAGTGTCAATGGTCTTTACAATTTTGTATGTTTTTGCAGTGGCTGGTACCAGTTGTTCCTTTCCATATTTAGTGCTTCCTTCAGGAGCTCTTGTAAGGCAGGCCTGGTGGTGACAAAATCTCTCAGCATTTGCTTGTGTATAAAGGATTTTATTTCTCCTTCACTTCTGAAGTTTAGTTTGGCTCGATATGAAATTCTTGATTGAAAATACTTTTCTTTAAGAATGTTAAATATTGGCCACCACTCTCTTCTGGCTTATAGCATTTCTGCAGAGAGATCCACTGTTAGTCTGATGGCTTCCCTTTGTGGGTAACCCTACCTTTCTCTCTGGCTGCCCTTAACATATTTTCCTTCATTTCAATCTTGGTCAATCTGATGATTACGTGTCTTGGGATTGCTCTTCTCAAGGAGTATCTTTGTGGTGTTCTCTGTATTTCCTGAATTTGAATGTTGGCCTGTCTCGCTAGGTTGGGGAAGTTCTCCTGGATAATATCCTGAAGAGTGTTTCCCAAGTTGGTTCCATTCTCTCTGTCACTTTCAGGTACACCAATCAAATGTAGGTTTAGTCTTTTCATAGTTCAATATTTCTTGGAGGCTTTGTTCATTCCTTTTCATTCTTTTTTCTCTAATCTTGTCTGCTCTCTTTATTTCATTAAGTTGATCTTCAATCTCTGATATCCTTTCTTCCACTTGATCGATTCAGCTATTGATACTTGTGCATGCTTCATGAAGTTCTTGTGCTGTGTTTTTCAGCTCCATAAGGTAATTCATATTCTTCTCTAAACTTGTTATTCTAGTTAGCAATTCCTCTAACCTTTTTTCAAGGTTCTTAGCTTCCTTGCATTGTGTTAGAACATGCTCCTTTAGCTCAGAGGAGTTTATGACCCACCTTCTGAAGCCTACTTCTGTCACTTCATCAAACTCATTCTCCATCCAGTTTTGTTCCCTTGCTGGTGAGTTGTGATCCTTTGGAGGAAAAGAGGCATTCTGTTTTCTGGAATTTTTAGCCTTTTTGTGCTGGTTTGTCCTCATCTTCATTGATTTAACTACCTTTGGTCTTTGATGTTGGTGACCTTCAAATGTGGTTTATGTGTGGACGTCCTTTTAGTTGATGTTGATGTCATTTCTTTCTGTTTGTTTTCCTTCTATCCCTTCCTTTGTTAGTTTTCCTTCTATCCCTATTTCCTTCTATATTCCTCTGCTGCAGGTCTGCTGGAGTTTGCTGGAGTTCCACTCCAAACCCAGTTTCCCTGGGTATCACCAGTGGAGGCTGCAGAACAGCAAGACTGGTGCCTGTTCCTACCTCTGGAAGCTTCATCCCAGAGGGGCACCTGCCAAGTGCCAACTGCAGTCTTCCTGTATGACATCTCTGCTGTCCTCTGCTGGGAGGTGTCTCCCAGGCAGGAGGAACGGGTGTCAGGGACCCAATTGATGAGGCAATCTGTCCCTTAGAAGAGCTCAAGTATTATGCTGGGAAATCCACTGCTGTCTTCAGAGCTGGCATACAGGAACATTAAAGACTGCTAAAGCTGCACCCACAGCTGCTCCCTCCCCCAGGTGCTCTGTCCCAGGAAGATGGGAATTTGATTTATAAACCCCTGACTAGGGCTGCTGCCTGTCTTTCAGAGATGCCCTGCCCAGAGAGGAGGAATTTAGAGAGGGAGTCTGGCTACAGCAGCTTTGTGGAGCTGAGATGGGCTCTGCCCAGTTCCAACTTCCCCGTGGCTTTGTTTACACAGTGAGGGGAAAACCACCTACTCAAGCCTCAATAATGATGGATGCCCCTTACCCCACCAAGCTCCAGCATCCCAGGTCAACTTCAGACAGCTGTCCTGGCAGTGATTATTTCAAGCCAGTGCATCTTAGCTTGCTGGGCTCTGTGGGGGTTGGATCTGCTGAGCTAGACCACTTGGCTCCCTGGCTTCAGTCCCTTTTCTGGGGGAATGAACCATTCTGTCTCTCTGATGTTCCAAACACCACTGGGGTATGAAAAAACTCCTGCAGCTAGCTCCATGTCTGCCCAAACAGCCACCCAGTTATGTGCTTGAAACTCAGGGCCCTGGTGGTGTAGTCACCCAAGGGGGGAATCTCCTGCAGGTTGTGAAGACCATGGGAAGAGCATAGTATCTGGGCTGGAGTGCACAGATACTATGCTCATAGCACAGTCCGTCACAGTCCCTCACAGTCCTTCAACATACTATACTCATGGCACAGTCCCTCACAGCTTCCCTTGGCTAGGGGAGGGAGTTCCCTGACCCCTTTCGCTTCCCAGGTGAAGAGATCCCCCAGCCTGCTTCTGCTCACCCTCTGTGGGCTGCACCCACTGTCTAACCAGTCCCAGTCCCAGTGAGATGATTTTGCATTTCCAAAATCACCCACCTTCTGCATTGATCTTGCTGGGAGCTGAAGACCAGAGCTGTTCTTATTTGGCCATCTTGCCAGCCACCTTTTTTAAATTTTATTTATTTATTATTATTTTTTTGAGACAGTCTTGCTTTGTTGCCCAGGCTGAAGAGCAGAGGCACAATCTCAGCTCACTGCAACCTCCGCCTCCCAAGTTCAAGTGATTCTCCTGCCTCAGCCTCTTGAGTAGCTGGGATTACAGACATGCACCACCATGCCCAGCTAATTTTTTTTTTTTTTTTTGGGTTTTTATTATAGATGGGGTTTCACCATGTTGGCCATGCTGGTCTCAAACTCCTGACCTCAGGTGATCCACCCTCCTTGGCCTCCCAAAGTGCTGAGATTACAGGCATGAGCCACTATGCCTGTCCACATTCTTTATTTTGGAAGATTGAGAATAACACATTTTCTAGCAACCAGATGTCATATTTAACAACCAAAACTTCAAAGCAGGCATTAAAAATATGTTCAAGGACCTAAATGATACATGGTTAATGAAGTAAAGGAAGATATAATGACAATGTCTCATCAAATAAAGACTATCAAAAAAGATATAGAAATCATTTTTTAAAAATGGAATGTCTAAAACTTGAAATTACAATGCTTGAAGTGAAAAAATTTCCCTGAGGGTCTCAGCAGTAGATTCTGAACTGGCAGAGGAAACACTCTGTAAATCTGAAAAAGATTGATGGAGATTATGCAATTTGATGAAGAAAGAAAAGCAGAATGAAGAAAAATTAACAAACCTCAGAAAAATGTAGGACACCAACTTACATATAATGATAGTACTAGAAGGAGAGATATATCAAGAGAAGGGTAGAAGAAATAATCGAAAAAATAGTGGCTGGAAATTTCACGGAAAATTCTAATCTTCACATTTAGGATCCTAAATAAATAAGTAGGATAAAGGCTAAGAGAGCTACAATCAGATATATAATTATAAAAAATGCTGAAAACAAGAAAATATCTTGAAAGAAGCAAGGGAAAATGCCTTGTCAATTGTACAGGAACTCCAATAATATTAACTGCTGACTTCCAAGAGGAAAACGATGGAATCCAGAAAGCAGTGATATAACATGTTCAAAGAGCTCAAAAAATAAAACAACCCAATAAACCAAGAATTCTTGTCAACTGAGAAGCCTACACCCAGGAAAGCTACGTTTCAGAATGAAGGAAAAATACATTCCTAGAGAAACAAAAAGTGAGAGCATACCTTGTTAGCAGATCCGCCATATAAGAAACACTAGAGCAGGTTCTTCAAACTGAAAGTAACTGATCACAGATGATAATTCAAAGCCACACACAAAAAGCAAAGAGCAATAATAAAAATAATTATGTAATTATAAAAGACAGTATAAATGCATATCTCTTTTCCATCTGAACTGATTTTAAAATCAATTATATAATATTATATAAGATGATACAAATATAATTGTACTATTGGTCCCATAGCATATAAAATATAATATATTTGCCAATAAAAGCACAAAGAATGTGGGTGAGAGCAAAGCTTTATTGTACTAAGGAAATGAAAAGAGACTAATGCAAAGCCAAAGTAACAATGAAGACTCTCAGAAACAAGAGGGCAGGGGAAGGCTAACATAATAAAAATCTATAAATATATAGTTGCCCTCATTTTTCCTTTCAGCTTTTTAAAAAGATACACAATTGTATAAAGTTAGAATAACAACAATGCATTGTTGTGTAGTATACAGAAGTACAGGTTGAGCATCCTAATATGAAAATCCAAAATAATCCAAAATTGGAAACTTTTTGAGTACTGATATGATATGAAAAGGAAATGCTCTTTAAAGCATTTCAAATTTCAGATTTTCATATGTATTTGGAAATGCCCAAATAGTAAGTAAAATTCAAATATTCCATAATCAGAAAAAAATCCAAAATCTGAAATACTCCTGGTCCCAAGCATTCTGGGTAAGGGATACTCACCTTGTAAAATGTATAGCAGTAATAAAACAAGATGGAGGAAAAGTGAATGAACTATGTAAGTGTAATAGTTCCATACTTCATCGGAATTAGATTCTGGTAAGTTAAATGCATATGGCAAACAAAAATAATTCACAAAATGCAGGGATAAAAAAAAATCACTTTTCTTTTTTTTTTTTTTGAGATAGAGTCTCACTCTGTTGCCCAGGCTGGAGTGCAGTGGCATGATCTCAGCTCACCACAACCTCTGCCTCCTGGATTCAAGCAATTCTCCTGCCTCAGCCTCCCAAGTAGCCTGGACTACAGGTGCATGCCACCATGCCCAGCTAATTTTTGTATTTTTAGTAGAGACGGGGTTTCACCATGCTGGCCAGGCTGGTCTTGAACTCTTGACCTTGTGATTCACCCATCTTAGCCTCCCAAAGTGCTGGGATTACAGATGTGAGCCACCGTGCCTGGCCAAAAGAATTTTTCTAGTGTTTTATTAGACAATATACACTTACTGCAAAAGAAAACAGTAAATGAAGAACAGAGAAAACGGCATAAGTCGTATAGAGAAAAGTAAAATGGCAGATGTAAATCCAACTACAGTCTTGTGACACATATAGCGTTTTGGTCAATGATGAATCAGCACACATGATGGTGGGCCCATAGATTACATCATATTTTTACTGTATCTTTTCTATGTTTACATACACAAACACTTATCATTGTATTACTATTGCCTATGTATTCAGTACAGTTACCTGCTGTGCAGGTTTGCAGCCTAGGCACAAGAAGCTCTTCCATACCTTTAATATACCATCTAGGTTTCCTATTATACCATCTAGGTTTCCAGAAGTACACTCTATGATGTTCATACGACAAAACTGCCTAATGTCACATTTCTCAGAATATATTCTCATCATGAAGAGACACATGACTGTATATCAACAATATTAAATGAAAACCGATGAAGCAATTTAATCACAGAAAGTGAAAGACTAAGTAAATAAACAAGGTTCAACTATGTGCTGTCTACAAGAGACATACTTTAGTTTTCAAAGTCAAATAGGTTGACACTAACAGGATAAAAAATGTATCATGCAAAGAACAACATAGGAAGGCTGAAGTAGTTGTGATAATATCAGAGAAAACAGACTTTTAAAAAATGTTGCTAAAGATAAATAAGGGCATTTTACCATGATAAAGGGTCAATCCATCAGGAGTGTATAACAATATATGTATATATGAACTCAGTAACAAAGCACTAAGTAAATGAACAAAAAACTGACGGAAATGAAGGGAAAATGATAAAATTCAAAGCTAATATTCAGATTTCAACACCTCACTTACAATAATGTTACCAAAATAGGCAGAAGAGAACAGGTAAATAGAAGACTTAAACAATATTATAAACCAATTAGACCTAGCAAACATCTATAAATCACTTCATCAAACATAGTAGAATACATATTTTTTTTCAAGCATACATGAAACATTCTCTAGAATAGACACTACATTGGGCTATAACACAAAATCAAGAAATGTTTTTAAAACTGTAAAAATATAAAGTATGTTTTCCAACCATAATAATGGAATAAAATTATAAATAAGTACAGAAAGGGAAACTCACAAATAGGTAGAAATAAAAAGTATGGTCTGAAGTAACCATGGGACAAAGAAGAAATCAAAAGGAAAATTGGAAAATACTTTGAGATAACTTAAAATGAACATACAACATATCTAAACTTATGAGATGCCTCTAAAGCAGTGCTTGGAAGAAAACTGATACAGGTAAGTATCTATCTTTAAAAAGAAGAAAAATCTCAAATCAAAAACCTAACTTCTTAAGACACTAAAAAAGAAATGCAAACAAAATCTAAAGCAAGCGGAAGGAAGAAAAATGAAAATATAAAGTTTAGAGCAGAAATTATAATAACAAAGACTAGAAAAATCATAGAAAATATCAATGAAAATAAGAGTTGATTTCTGAAAAGATAAACAAAACTGACAAAACTTTAACTAGACTAAGAAGAAAAGAAGTCTCAAATAAATACAATTATAAATGAAAGAAAAGACACCATAAGAAATGCAAAGGATCATAAGTGACTATTATGAATAATTATATGCTGACAAATTGGATATCCTAAAAGAAATGGATAATTCCTAGAAATATACAACCTACCAAGACTGAATCATAAAAAAATTTTTTAAGTCTGAAGAGACCAAAGCAAGTAAGGAGATTAAATCAGTAAGATAAATCTGGCCAGGTGCAGTGGCTCATACATGTAATCCCAACACTTTGGGAGGCTGAGGCAGGTGGATCTTTGGAGCTCAGGAGTTGAAGACCAGCCTTGGCAACATGGCCATCAAAAATTAGCTGAGCATGGTGGCACACCCCTGTAGTCCCAGCTACCTGGGAGGCTAAGGTGGGAAAATGGTTTGAGCCTGAGAGGTGGAGATTGCAGTGAGCCTCAATGGTGCCACTGCACTCTGGCCTGGGTGACAGAACCAGACCTTGCCTCAAAAATTAAATAAATAAATAACAAAGTGTATTCCTGATAGTTATTTTTTTTGAAAAATCTTACATCAAAGAAAATCTCAAGACCAGATGGATTAATGGGTGAATTCTACTATACATTTAAAGAATTACCATCAATCCTCAAATTCTTCAAAAACATTGAAAAGAAGGGAAGACTTCCAAATTCATTTTACAGGTCAGCATTATCATGATACCAAAGCAAGACGATGTTTTCTACAAGAAAATACACGTCAATATTCTTTCTAAATAAAAAAACAAAAATTTGAAAAAAAAAAAAAAAAAACAAAAAACAAAACTAGCAAACAAAATTAAACAACACATTAAAAGGATCATACACCAGCTGGGCACAGTAGCTCATGCCTGTAACCCCAGCACTTAGGGAGGCCAAGGCAAGTGGACACATTATCAGGAGTTCAAGACCAGCCTGGCCAACATGGTGAAACCCCATCTCTACTAAAAATACAAAAATTAGCTGGATGTGGTGGCGGGCGCCTATAATCCTAGCTACTTGAGAGGCTAAGGCAGGAGAATTGATTGAACACAGGAAGTGGAGGTTGCAGTGAGCTGAGATCTCATCACTGCACTCCAGCCTGGATGACAGAGCAAGAGTCAATGTTGGACAATAATCAAGTAGGATTTATCCCTGAGATGCAAGGATAATTCAACATATGTAAATCAATCCATGTGAAAGGCCACATCAACAGAATGAAGGATAAAAATCATATGATAATCTCAACACATGTAGAAAATACATTTGACAAACATCAACATTCTTTCATAATAAACTTTAAAAAGCTCTAAAGAAACTAGGTATAGAAAGTATGTGCCTCAACACGATAAAGACCATATATGACAAGCCCACAGCTAACGTCATTACTCAGTGGTGAAAATCTCCAACAAAAAACAGAACTAATAAATTCAGTAAATTTTAGGATACAAAATCAACATACAAAGATTGGTAATGTTTACTGACAGAATGGGAATCAATAAAACAATCCTATTTATAATAGCATAAGAAAAAAGATGATACTTGTTCACTGTAAACTATAAAACATTGATAAAAAATTGAAGAAGATACAAATAAATGGAAACATGTTTCATGCTTACAGATCAAAAGAATTAATATTGTTAATGTTCATACTACCCAAAGCAATCTACAGATTCAATGTAATCCCTATCAAAATTCCAAGACCATTTTTACCGAAATCAAAAAAACAATCCTAAAATTCATTTGGAACCAGAATACATCCTTAATAGACAAAGAAATCTTGAGCAAAAAGAATAAAGTTGGAGGTATCACACTACCTGATTTAAAATGTACTACAAAACAATAATAATCAAAACAGAATGGTAGTGGCATAAAAAACAGACATGGAGACGAATGGAACAGAATAGAGAGCCCAGAAATAAATCCATTCATTTACAGTCAATTGACCTTTGACAAAGGTGCCAAGAACATGCAGTGGAGAAAGGGCAGTCTCTGCAAATGATACTGGGAACGCTGCCTATGGAGAAGAATGAGATTGGACCGTTATCTCACCATGTATAAAAATCAACTCATAATGGATTAAAGACTTAAATTTAAGACCTGAAATGGTAAAACTGTTAGAAGAAAATGGAGAGGAAATGCTTCTTGACATTGACCAGGTTGGTGATTTTTTTGGATATGATGCCAAAAGCATAGGCTTCAAAAGAGAAAATAGAGAAATGGGGTTGGATCAAAGTAAAAAGCTTCTGCACAACAAAGGAAAAGTGTGAAGAGAAAATCTATAAAATGAGAAAAAAAATTATAAACGATACATCTGATAAGGGCTTACTATTCAAAATATACAAGGAACTCAATAGCAAGAAAACAAATAACCCAATTTAAAATGGGCAAAGAGCCTAAACAGACAGTTCTCAAAAGAAGTCATACAACTGGCCATCAGGTATGTGAAAAAACACTCGACATTGGTAATCATTAGGGAAACATAGCTAATTATTAGAGAAATGCAAAGTAAAACCACCTCACGCCTGTTAGAATGGCTATTACAAGAATGATGAAAGATAAATGTTGGTAAGGATATGGAGAAAAGGAACCCCCTGTACACCATTGGTAAGAAAGTAAATTAGTATAGCCGTTATGGAAAACAGTATAAAAGTGTCTTTTAAAATTAAAAACAGAACTACTATATAATACAGCAATCCCACTTATGCGTGTACATTCAAAGGAAATAAAATCAGTATGTCAAAAAGATATCTGCATTCCCATGTTCACTGCATTATTTTGAGTATGACTTCTTTTAAGAAATGTCTATTCAGGCTCTTTGCCTATTTTTAAATTGCCAAGATACGGAATCAACCTAAGTGTTCATCAATGGCTAAATGGATAGCAAACTTGTGGCATATAGATATAAAATGAAATGCTATTCAGCCTTAAAAATAAGGAAGTCCTGCCATTTGTGACCACATGGATGACCCTATAGTTTCATTATGCTAAGTGAAATAGCCAGGCACAGTAAGACAAACACTGTTTGATCTCACTTATATGTGCAATCAAAAAAGTTGAACTCATAGAAGCAGAGAGTAGAATGGTGATTACCTGGAGCTGATAGAGCAAGGTGAGGTGAGAGAAAATTAGTTAGACAGAAAGAATAAATGTTGGGGATAATAGTTAATAATAATGTACTGTACATTTAAAAATTAGTAAGAGGGTGGATCTTAAATGTTCTTACCACAAAATAATGACAAGCACATGAAATGCTGGATATGTTAATTAGCTTAATTTAATCATTTCACAATTTATACATATATTAAAATATCATATTGTACACTGAAAATAAATACAGTTTTTTATTTGGTAGATTATCCCTTAATTATACCTTAATAGAACTGTCAGGGGAATAAAGCCAGGCAGAGTTCCTACTGCCAGAAAGAGAGAAAGAGAAAGAGAGAGAGAGAGAGAAGGAAATTAACGAAATAGCCAGGCATAGTAGTTCACACCTGTAATCCCAACACTTTGAAAGGCTGAGGTGAGAAGATCACTTGAGCCCAGGAGGTCAAGGCTGCAGTGAGCCATGACTGCCCACTGCATTCCAGCCTGGGCAACAGACCAAGACCCTGTCTCCAGTTACCAAAAATAAAAAAAGAAAGAAAAGCAATTACTGAAAAAAAATAACAATAGTCAATATAACCAAGTTAGTTTTTTAAAAGATCAACTAAATTGACAAGTCTGTAGCTAGGCTGATCTAGAAAAAAGTCAATTAATAGAATGAGAAATGAAATAATGTAGTAATGCAATGCTTACATACCGCATTAGTAGTGTGACCTTACTGAAATAAAAAGATCATAAAAATATACTATAAACAACTATATGACAATAAATTAAGTATCTTAAATGAATAAATACCTAGAAAGCACAAACAAGCAAAACTGTCTCATGACATATAGATTATCTGTATTAACAACAAAGAAAGTGATTCGTAATTTTAACACTTCCCATAAAGTAATTTTAAAACTTCTTGGCCAGGCCTAGTGGCTCACAGCTATAATCCAAGCACTTTAGGAGGCTGAGGCGGGTGAATCACAAGGTCAAGAGAGCTAGACCAACAAGGTCAAGAGATCTAGACCATCCTGGCCAAAATGGTGAAACCCTGTCTCTACTAAAAATACAAAAATTAGCTGGGTGTGGTGGCATGCACCTGTAGTCCCAGCTACTTGGGAGGCTAAGGCAGAAGAATCATGAACCAGGGAGGCAGAGGTTACAGTGACCTGAGATTGTACCACTGCACTCTAGCCTAGTGACAGTGAGACTCCATCTCAAACAAAAACAAAAACAAAAAAAAACTTCCCATAAAACTTCTCTACCAGATGGCTTTACTGGTAAATTTTACCAAACCTTTAAAAAAGAATCAATGCCAATTATACACAAACTCTTTTGAGAAATAGAAGAGGAGGAAACATTTCCTAACTCATTCTATGAGGCCCGTCTCACTCAGATATCAAAAACAGACATGTTATTTGAAAAGAAAATTACAGACACTCCTAAAAATACAGACACAAAATCCTTCACAAAAAAACTAGAAAACCAAATCCAGCAACATAAAAAATAATTATATACCATGACCAAGTGGGATTTATCTAAAAATGCAGTTGACTTGGCATATGAAGGTCAATTAAGGTAATATACCATATCTATAAAATAAAGAAAAACTACCTAATCATCTCAAAAGACACAGAAAAAGCATTTGACAAAATTCAACATCCTTTTTGATAAATACACTCTCCAATGTAGGAATAGAAGGGAATTTCTTCAACCTCATAAAGGTTATCTCTTAAAAAACTAACAGCTAACCTGATACTTGATGGTAAGAGATGAAATGTTTTCCCCCTAAAATCAGGAACAAGATAAAAATGCTCCTTCTGGTCCTTTCTATTTAACACTGTACTAGAAGTTCTAGCCAGGGTAATTAGGCAAGAAAATAAAATAAAAGCCACCCAGATTTGAAAAGAAAAATTAAAAACTATCTCTATTCACAGATTACATGATCTTGGATATAGAAAACCCTAAAGCATTTGCTAAAATTGTTTAGAATCAATAAATAAATTAAGCAAGGTTACAGGATATAAGATCAGTATACAAAAATCATTGTAACTTTAAACACTTGCAATGGATAATCTGAAAATAAAAATAAGAAAACAATTCCATTTACAGTTGCATTAAAAATAATAAAATACTTAAGAATAAAATTAACACAAGAAGACCTAACTTACACTCTGAAAACAACAAAATATTGTTGAAAGAAATTAAAGATCTAATGAATGAAACTACACCTTGTGTTCATGGATCAGAAGAATTAATATTGTTAAGACAACTATATTTCCCAAATTGATCTACCAGTTCAGCATAGTCTTTATCCGAATCCCAGATGGCTTCTTTGTAGAAACTGACAAGTTGATCCTAAAGTTTATATGAAAATTCAAGAGACTCAGAATAGCCAAACAATCTTGAGAAATGAAAACAAAGCAGGGGAACTTTCACTTTCCCATTTCAAAACTTACTAGAAAGCAATAGTAATTATGTCAGTGTAGTACTGACATAAGGATAGACATATAGATCAATGAAATATAATTAAGAGTCTAGAAGAAGCCCATGTTTCTATGATCCATTGATTTTCGATAGTGCCAAGACCATTCAAAGGGAGGGTGGGGGCCGGGGGAGAAATAGTCTTTTCAACAAACGTTACTAAAATAACTGGATAGACACATGCAAAAGAGTGAATTTGTACCCTTACTTCACAGCATGTGAAAGAAAATGAACTAAAAATGCATCAAGATCTAAATGGACGATTTGGTGGTGATAAAGGGAACAGTGATTCTTTTCAAAGTGATGAAAAAAAATTTTTAATTGTATTTTAAGCTCTGGGGTACATGTGCACATCCTGCAGGGTTTTTGCATAGGTACACACATGCCATGGTGGTTTGCAGTCTCTGTCCCCCATTGACTACATTAGGCATTTCTCCCAGTGTTTTCCCTCCCCAGCCTCCCCGCCCCCACACTGTCCCTCCCCTAGGCCCCCACCTCCTAACCTACCCCAGTATGTGATATTCCCCTCCCTATGCCCATATGTCCTCATTATTCAACACCCACCTATGAGTGAGAATATGCGGTGTTTGGTTTTCTGTTCTTGTGTCAGTTTGCTGAGAATAACGGTTTCCAGATTCATCCATGTCCCTACAAAGACACGAACTCATCATTTTTAATGGCTGCATAGTATTCCATGGTGTATATGTGCCACATTTTCTTTGTCCAGTCTATCACTGATGGGCATTTGGGTTGTTCCAGGTATTTGCTATTGTAAACAGCACTGCAATAAACATATGTGTGCATGTGTCTTTATAATATAAAGATTTATAATCCTTTGGGTATATACCCAGTAATGGGATTGTTGGATCAAATGGTATTTCTGTTTTAGATCCTTAAGGAATGGCCACACTGTCTTCCACAATGGTTGAAATAATTTACACTCCCACCAACAGTATAAAAGTGTTCCTTTTTCTTCACGTCCTCTCCAGCATCTGTTGTCTCCAGATTTTTTAATGAACGTCATTCTAACTGGTGTGAGATGGTATCTCAATGCTGTTTTGATTTGCATTTCTCTAATGACTAGTGATGATAAGCATTTTTCATATGTTTGTTAGCTGCATAAATGTCTTCTTTTGAAAAGTGTTCATATCCTTCACCCACTTTTTGATGGGGTTGTGTGTTTTTTTCTTGTAAATCTGCTTTAGTTCTTTGTAGATTCTGGATAGTAGGCCTTTGTCTGATGGGTAGATTACAAAAATTTTTTCTCATTCTGTTGGTTGCCAGTTCACTCTAATGATTTGTTTCTTTTGCTTTGCAGAAACTCTTAAGTTTAATTAGATCCCATTTATTTATTTTGGCTTTTGTTGCCATTGCTTTTGGTGTTTTCATCATGAAGTCCTTGCCTATGCCTATGTCCTGAATGGTACTGCCTAGGTTTTCTTCTAGGGTTTTTATGGGGTTAGGTCTTATGTTTAAATCTTTAATCCATTTGGAGTTAATTTTAGTGTAAGGGGTAAGGAAGGGGTCCAGTTTCAGCTTTCTACACATGGCTAGCCAGTTTTCCCAACACCATTTATTGAACAGGGAATCCTTTCCCCATTGCTTGTTTTTGTCACTTTTACCAGAGACATATATAAAAAAGAAAACTTCAGGCCAATACTCATGATGAACATCGATGCAAAAATCTTCAATAAAATATTGGCAAACCGAATGCAACAGCACATCAAAAAGCTTATCCATTCACATTCAAGTAGGCTTCATCCCAGGGATGCAAGCCTGGTTCAACATACACAAATCTATAAATGTAATCCATCACATAAACAGAACCAAAGACAAAAACCACATGATTATCTCAATAGATGCAGAGAAGGCTTTGAACAAAATTCAACAGCGCTTTATGCTAAAATCCCTCAATAAACTATGTATTGATGGAATGTATCTCAAATAATAAAAGCTATTTACAACAGGCCCATAGCCAATATCATATTGAACAGGCAAAAATTGGAAGGATTCCCTTTGAAAACTGGCACTAGACAAGGATGTCCTCTATCACAACTACTATTCAATATAGTATTGGAAGTTCTAGCCAGAGCAATTAGGCAAGAAAAAGAAAGTCAAATTGTCTCTATTTGCAGATGACATGATCATATATTTAGAGGACCCCATCATCTCAGGCCAAAACCTCCTTAAGGTGGTAAGCAACTTCAGCAGAGTCTCAGTACACAAAATCAACGTGCAAAATTCACAAGCACTCCTATAAATCAATAACAGACAAATAGAGAACCAAATCAAGAGCAATTCACAACTGCTACAAAGAGAATAAAATACCTAGGAATACAACTAACAAAGGTTGTAAAAGACCTCCAAGAAGAACTACAAACCACTGCCCAAGGAAATAAGAGAGGACACAAACAGATGGAAAAATATGGCACGCTCATGGTTAGGAAGAATCAATATCATGAAAATGGCCATACTATCCAAAGTAATTTACAGATTCAATGCTATCCCCTCAAGCTACCATTGATCTTCTTCACAGAACTTAAAAAAAAAAAACAAAACTTTAAACTTCATATGGAACCGAAAGAGAGCCTACATAGCCAAGACAATCCTAAGCAAAAGGAACAAAGCTGGAGGCATCATGCTACCAGACTTCAAATTACACTACAAGGCTACAGTAATCAAAACAGCATGGTACTGGTGCCAAAACAGAGATATAGACCAATGGAACAGAACAGAGGTTCTGGAAGCAATGTCATGCATCTATAACCATCTGATCTTTGAAAATGTTTTTAAAAATGTATTGTGGTGTTCATTGCACAACTCCAAGAACATACTAAACACTATTGTACACTTTAAGTAGATAAACCGTATGGCATGTTAATTATTATTCAATAAAGTTGTTACAAAATATAGTAACACAAAAATATGTAGGATACAGCGAAAGCACTGTATCCTACATAACTGATACAGAAAAATCAATGATATTAATACTCCTTCTTTGGAAAGATAAACATAAATTATAAACTTCCAGTTAGACTGATGAAGAGAATAGAGAAATGCTACAAATTACCAATAACAAGTATGCAAAAAGAATGTATCTACAAAGTAAGAACAAATTTGCCTACAAATTTGACAACTTAGATGAAATGAACAAATCCTAGCAAAACACAAATTACCAAAATGACTTAAGAAATCAGAAATCCAAATAGCTCTATACTTTAATTAAGAGTTTTTAATTCTTAATTAAAATTTTCCCACAAAAATTCCAGATACATAGGGCTTTACTTGTGAATTCTGTCAATATTTTAAAATATAATATTAACATACAAACTAATATAAAACACAGAGAAGGGAATAACTCCAAACTCATTCTATGAGGCCAGCATTAAGCTGATTTTTAAAAATCTGACAATTACTAGATGCAGAGAAGGCCACTGACAAAATTCAACAGCCCTTTATACTAAAAACTCTCAATAAACTAGGTATCGATGAAATGTATCTCAAAATAATAAAAGCTATCTACGACAAACCCACAGTCAATATCATACTGAATAGGCAAAAACTGGAAGCATTCACTTTGAAAACTGGCACTAGACAAGGGTGCCCTCTCTCACCATTCCTATTCAACATAGTATTGGAAGTTCTAGCCAGAGCAATCAGGCAAGAAAATGAAATAAAGGGTATTCAATTAGGAAAAGAGGAAGTCAAATTGTCTCTATTTGCAGATGACATGATTGCATATTTAGAAGACTCCATCATCTCAGCCCAAAATCTCCTTAAGATGATAAGCAACTTTGGCAAAATCTCAGTATACAAAATCACTGCGCAAAACTCACAAGCATTCCTATACACCAGTAACAGACCAACAGAGAGCCAAATCATGAGCAAACTCCCATTCACAACTGCTACAAAAAGAATAAAATACCTAGGAATACAACTAACAAGGGATATGAAGGACCTCTTTAAGGAGAACTACAAACCACTGCTCAACGAAATACGAGAGGACACAAACAGAAGAATCAATATCTTGAAAATGGCCATACTTCCCAAAGTAATTTATAGATTCAATGCTATCCCCATCAAGCTACCAATGACCTTATTCACAGAACTGGAAAAAAACACCTTAAACTTCATATGGAACCAAAAAAGAGACCGCATAGCCAAGACAATCCTAAGCAAAAAGAACAAAGCTGGAGGCATCACATTACCTGACTTCAAACTATACTACAAGGCTACAGTAATCAAAACAGCATGGTACTGGTACCAAAACAGAGATATAGAACAATGGAACAGAACAGAGGCCTTGGAAGTAATGCCACACATCTACAACCATCTGATCTCTGACAAACCTGACAAAAACAAGCAATGGGGAAACGATTTCCTGTTTAATAAATGGTGTTGGGAAAACTGGCTAGCCACGTGCAGAAAGCTGAAACTGGATCCCTTCCTTATACCTTATATAAAAATTAACTCCAGATGGATTAAACATAAGACCTAACCCCATAAAAGCCCTAGAAGAAAACCTAGGTAATACCGCTCAGGGCATAGGCATAGGCAAGGACTTCATGTCTAAAACACCAAAAGCAATGGTATCAAAAGCCAAAATTGATAAGAAAAAAAAAAACACAAACCCATCAAAAAGTGGGTGAAGGATATGAACAGACACTTTTCAAAAGAAGACATATATGAGGCCAACAATATGGAAAAATGCTCATCACCATTGGTCATTAGAGAAATGCAAATCAAACCACATTAAGATACCATCTCATGCCAGTCAGAATGGCGATCACTAAAAAACCTGGAGACAACAGATGCTGGAGAGGATGTGGAGAAATAGGAACGCTTTTACACTGTTGGTGGGGGTGTAAATTAGTGCAACCATTGTGGAAGACAGTGTGGCGATTCCTCAAGGATCTAGAAATAGAAATACCATTTGACCCAGCAATCCCATTACTGAGTATATACCGAAAGGATTATAAATCTTTCTATTATAAAGACACATGCACATGTATGTTCATTGTGGCACTGTTTACAATAGCAAAGATTTGGAACCAACACAAATGCCCATCAATGATAGACTGGACAAGGAAAATGTGGCACATATACATCATAGAATACTATGCAGCCATAAAAAATGATGAGTTCATGTCCTTTGCAGGAACATGGATAAAGGTAGAAACATTCATTCTCAGCAAGCTGACACAGAAAAGAAAACCAAACACTGCATGTTCTCACTCATAAATGGGTATTGAACAATGAGAACACATGGACACAGGGAGGGGAACATCACACTGGGACTGTTGGTGGGTAGGGGTCTAAGGGAGGGATAGCAGGGGGTGGGGAGGTTGGAGAGGGATAGCATTAGGAGAAATACCTAATGTAGGTGACAGGGGGATGGAGGCAGCAAACGATCACAGCATGTGTATACCAATGTAACAATCCTGCAAGATCTGCACATGTACCCTAGAACTTAAAGTATAATTTAAAAAAAAATTTTTCAAGTATGCTTTAAAAAATTTTTTATAATTATACTTTAAGTTCTAGGGTACATGTGCAGATCTGACAATCACCTTATAAGACAACTATATACTTCATACAGAAGCAATAATTCTCAAAAAAAATTAGCAATCTATTTATTTAAAAATATTAGCAATCTAGGCCAGGTGTGGTGGCTCAGGTGTGTAATTCCAGCACTTTGGGAGGCCCAGGCGGGCAGATCACAAGGTCAGGAGTTCGAGACCAGCCTGACCAACATGGTGAAATCCTGTCTCTATTAAAAATACAAAAATTAGCTGGGTATGGTGGCTACTCCCAGCTACTCGGGAGGCTAAGGCAGGAGAATTGCTTGAACCCAGGAGATGGAGGCTGCATGGAGCCAGAATCACACCAGTGCACTCCAGCCTGGGTAACAGAGTGAGACTCCATCTCAAAAAAAAAAATATATATATATATACACATATATATTTATATATATGCAATCTAATAATATATTTTTAAAAATACATTATTAGATTGCTAATATATATATTTCTAAATCTTTGTTATATATTTTTAAATGTATATTATATACATATATTTATATTTATATATTTATATATATATATATATATATATTAGCAATCTAATAATGTATTTTTTAAAATACATCGTGACCTTGCACCACTGCACTCCAGCCTGGGCAACAGAGCTAGAACCTGTCTCAACAAAAAACAAAACTACCATGACCTACTAGGAAAACCACCATGACCTACTAGAGTTATTATAGGAATATGTTTTTTAAGCAATATATTAACCAGTTTAACAAACTGAAAAATAAAAGTGATATGACCATCTCAATAGCTCAGAAGAAGCATTTGATAGAATTTTATACCCATTCATGACACAAACTCTAAGTAAACCTAGGCCAGGCACGATGGTTCACATCTGTAATCTCAGCACTTTGGGAGGCTGAGTTGTGTGGACTACCTGAGGTCAGGAGTTCAAGACCAGCCTGGCCAACATGGTGAAACCCCATCTCTACTAAAAATACAAAAAATTAGCTGGGCATGGTGGCGGGGGGCTGTAACCCCAGCTACTTGGAAGGCTGAGGCAGGAGAATTGTTTGAACCCAGGAGGCAAAGGTCACAGTGAGCCAAGATCGTGCCACTGCACTCCAGCCTGGGTGACAGAGCAAGACTCTATCTTGGGGAAACACACACACACACACACACACACACACACACACACACACACACACACCTCTAAGTAAACATGTAAGAAAAGGGAACGTTTCAACCTGAGAAAATGCTCCTACAAGCCTGGCCAACATGATGAAACCCCATCTCTACTAAAAATGCAAAAATTAGCCCAGCATCATGGCATACCCTTGTAATCCCAGCTATTCAGGAGGTGGAAGTGGCGGAATCCCTTGAACCCAGGAGGTGGAGGCTGCAGTGAGCCGAGATCATGCCACTGAACTCCAGCCTGGGTGACAGAGTGAGACCCCATCTCAAAAAAAAAAAAAAAAAAAAAAAAAGAAAAAATTAAAAAGCTGCTACCAAAAAACCTGCAGCTAATACCATATTCAAAGATGAAACACTGAGTCCTATTTCCTTATGGCTATAAATGAGGCAAAAATATCCACTCTCAACACTTTTATTCAATAATGGTATTTGAAGTACTAGGCAGAAGTAAAGGGCATTCTGAGAAGAATAAAAGAGAAGTAAAACTATCTTTATACATTTAAGTCATAACTGCATATGTAGAAAATCCTTTTAAAATCTACAAAAACCTACTAGGACTGAAAAATTGAATTTAAGCAATGTTACAGAATAAAAGGTCACAAAATTCTATTCTATTTTTGTGTATAGGCTGTCAAAACCTGTAATGTAAAATTCAAGAATAAAGTATTTTCACAATGGCATTGTAAAAACCCATGAGATATTCTACAATGGTCATAAAAAAACCCTGTGAAATAATATGGCATATATTTAACAAAATATATTTAATATCTGCACACTGAAAAGTACAAAACATTGTTGAGAGAAATAAAAGACCTATACCTAAATAAATAAATGGGTGAATACACCATGTTTATGGATGGGAAAGACTCAATATTGTTAAAATCTCAACTCTTTCCAGACTGATCTGTATTTTCAAAATTATACTAATCAAACTCCAAGTACGTTTTTTTTTCTGTAGAAAATGACATGTTCATTCTAAATTTATGTGGGAATACAGAGGACCCACAGCAGCCAAACATTTGCAGAAAGAACACATTTGGAGAACTTACACTAACCCATTTCAAGATCTACCATAAAGATACATTAATCAAGTCACTGGGTTACTGGCTAAGAATATACTCAGAAGAGAGTACAGAAACATAACCATACATATATGATCATTTGATTTTTGGAAAAAATTCTTAGATAATTCATTGATGAAATAAGTCTTTTCAATAAATGGTGCTGGGTAACTTCATATCCATATGGGAAAAAATGAATCTTGACCTTATCTTATATCATACACAAGTATTTGTTCAATTGTAGCACAGGTCTAAATATAAAATCTAAAAGTATACAATTCCTAAAAGAAAGTCTATGCATCTTGGTGCATGCAAAGATTTATCACTATAAAAGAAAATGAGTAAACTGGACTTAATAAAAAATGTAAGACTTCTGCTCATAGAATTATTTTACCATGCACATGAATGTTCATTGTAGCACAGTTTACAATAGCAAAGACCTGGAACCAACCCAAATGCCCATCGATGATAGACTGGACAGGGAAA
>NW_016107346.1:8039520-8063693 GCF_001604975.1 Cebus imitator | reverse complement strand
AAAAAAAAAAAAAAGAAAGAAAGAAAAAAGAAAACTGAAAGGTAAGATAATGACTGGGAGAAAGTATCCAAAATCCAAAGTGTTCGAAAATTGTCTACAACTTAATAACAAGAAGATAAACATGCCAATAAAAAGATGACAACAGATTTGAACAGATACTTCACAAAAGAAGACAGATTAATGACCAATAAGCAAATGAAAAAGTGTTCAACATTGTTGGTCATGAGGGAAAGGTAAACTAAAATACTAATGTGAGATAAACTTACTCATTTAATAACAACACAAAGTGTGGGAAAAGAAGATTTAGAGCAACTACAACTATCACCCAGTATAAGAGGGAGTGTAAAGTGATACAACCATTTTGTTTTTTTGTTTATCTCCATCGCCTTTAGCATTTTTTGTTTGTGTTACAGACAATACAATTATACTCTTTTGGTTATTTTTAAATGTACAATAAATTACTGTTGACTATAGTCACCCTGTTGTACTATCAAATACTAGATATTATTTATTCCATTTGTCAGGTTTTTACAAAGTTAAACATACTTACCATATAATCCAGCAATTCCACTCCTAGTTATTTATCCAAGAAAAATGAAAACTTACATGCACACAAAGACTTGAACACAATGTTCACAAAAATTATAATCCTAATGGCCAACAACTAGAAACAACCTGTTATAGACTAAACTGTGTCCCCTCCAAATTCACATGTTGAACCCTAACCTCCCAGTGTGGCTGTATTTGGAGGCAGGACCTTTAAAGAGATAATAAGGGTTAAATGGAGTTATAAGGGTAGGGTCCTAATCCAAAACGACTGGTGTCCTTATAAGAATAGGGAGAAGCACCAGGAATGTGCATGCACAGAAGAAAAACCATGTGAGGATGGAGCAAGAAGGCAGATGTTTGCAGACCAAGAACACAGGCCCCAGAAGAAACCATACCTTCTGGCACTGCGATCTTAGACTTCCAGTCTCCAGAACTGTGAGAAAATCATTCAGAGGAAAATAAACAAATCCACAGTTACAGAGGAAGATCTTAACATGTCTTTCAACAATAAGAGATCAAGAATACAAATTTAGTAGGGATTTATAAGACTTGACTGACACTATTAAAAAGCATAACCTAATATGTAAATATATATACTATATAACACATATATATGCTTCCACCAAGAAGTGAGCATAGACGCTTTTCAAGCTCATGTAGGATATTATCAAATATTGATTACATACTCTGCTACTAAGCAATTCTTAGCAGATAGCAAAGAATTAATGTCACAAGCCATTTTATCTGATCACAATGTTAGAAATATTAGACAATAAGAGACACAACAAAGTACAAATAGACTAATAACCTCAAGTTCCCTGTACATTGGAAAGTTTCTTAAAACTTCAAGCCAAGCGTGGTGGCTTATGCCTCTAATCCCAGCACTTTGAGAGGTTGAGGTGGGAGGATTACTTGAGGCCAGGAGTTCAAGACCAGCCTGAACCACATGACGAACCCCACCTCTAAAAAAAAAAAATTAAAAGTTAGCTGGGTGTGGTGGCTTACACTTGTAGTGTTAGTCACTTGGAGGTTGAGACAGGTGGATCACTTGTGCCCAGGAACTGGAGGCTGTGGTGAGCTATAATTGTACCACCGTACTCTAGCCTGGGAACAGAGTGAGACTGTGTCTCAAACAAACAAAAAACTTTAGTAATTAAAAATAAATCATAATGAAACTAGATGATATTAAAAGCTGAATGGAAATGAAAGTATTACCTCAAAACTTGTGGCTGCATCCAAAAAAATAGAAATTTCCAGTCTTAAATGCATAAAAAAGAAAAAAGACATAAAATCATGAAATGTGATACATTTATTCAAAAATTTATTTGAGATAGTTTAATAAGGACTAAGTACAGTCAAAACAATTTGAGGGAACATTAATTCTCCTAGATATAAAGACTCAACATAAAATTATAGTAGCTATAAGAGTGTATTACCGGCAAGTGTATAGACCAATGGAATAGAATGTATGGGAACTTATTTCTATGACAAAGTAGGCTTAACTTATACTTCAGAGAAGAAAGGATGATGGATATCTATTCACAAAAATAAAAATCATATGTCTACTTCAAATTACACAAAATCAATCTAAAGTAGGTTAAAGTCCTAAATGTAAAGGGCAAGATTTCACATACTTTCAAACATTTAGAAGAACTTTTAAATGAAAATATAGGAAAATATCTCTCTGCCCTTGGGATTGTAAAGGATTTCTTAGAGAAGACATAAAAGTACAAACTATATAGGAAAAGATTGATAATAATTCTGAGTACATCAGAATTTAACATGTCTGTTTATATTGCAAGGAAAGTGAAAAAACAAGCCACAGCCAAGAACAAGATAATTGTAATATCTTTAAAAGGATTATTATCAAGAATATATAGAGAATACCTTTAAAAATCGATATGAAAAAGATAAGCTACCCAATTGAAAAATGGGCAAAGTTTACAAAACTTTCATTCAAGAGAAATTCAAGAAAACATTGATAAAGGAAGAATCCTACATGGCTAAGAAACATTAAAAGATCCTCAATTTCACTTGTAATCAAGGAAGCACAAGAAAAAAGCATGGAAATAATTGTCTGACAATAGCAAATATTGATTCCTGTGTGAGAAAATAACTCATGACTTCTAATGGGAGAATGACACTTTAGAGAGCAATTTGACAATACTTAGAAGAGTTGAAATTGCACATATCTTGGATCTATTCCAGACATATAGCTTTTTAAAATTAATGTCCAGGCATAAACCTAGGGAAACACATAGTTAAGGAGAAATGTTAAAGGTTTGTTGCAATGTTTTATCACAGAAAAAAGTGAAAAAAAATTTAAATTTCCTTCAATATGGGAATGAATTTAAACAAGGAAATATATATACAATGTATGTAAGCAACTGTTTGAGTAAAGCAGTACATTATACATATCAAAATAGATGTGTCAAAATTATAATATTGAGCAAAGAGGGAAAGTTGCAAATGAATATCTCCAAGCATGTTTGTTATCACCTAAACAAAAACCAAAACATACAAAACAACATTATACGTTATTTGTGGGTAATGGGATTGTAAAAAAACTATTAAACACATGCAAAGGAGTTAGATACACTGACAGGAAAGTTATGCACACCAGCAATTAGGGAAGTAGGAGGGAAAAGGATAAGAGAAGTTGTATCTGTAATATTTTATTTCTTTAAACAAGGAGACATTTGAAGCCAATATGGCAAAATGTTAGTATCCTTACATGTGGAGGGTGGGGATATGTTTATCTGTTTTGTTACCTTTTTTTTTTTTTTAACCACTTTTTTTGGTACCTTTGAAATAGTTTCTAATTTTAACAAACGCTAAGGATTGTTCTGGATGTAGAATAGATAAGAAATTATAGAAGAATCAAAGTATAAGGAGAATGGTTAGTATGCTACAATTCAGTGTATTTAAATAAGTGTTTGTTCGTATATTTAATTTAATTGATGGAAGGCCAAAAAAACTCTTTTAAATATGATGCAGAATGTATTATAAGCATATTTTCCCAAACTTACTTGCTCAACCTCTCTGTTGAGGGAATCTACTTTTTCTTTTAATCTGTTACCCTCTGCCTCAGCAGTGATAAGTTCCAATTTTAGGGTATTGTTATCTGCCTCTGATTGACGGGCTTTACTTTCCCAGTTTTCAGCATCTTCATTGGCTTTTCGAAGTTGTTCCATCATTTGCCGGTTCTCAGATTCCTGAAAAGCAAACTTAAGCTATTATTTTAAAACGTTTAAAATGGTCTACATATGATAAAAATTAAACATTATTTTCCAGGTCATTGGGATTTCACTTGCCATGAGAAGCATTTATAATAGAACCCTGAGGAAATGTATCTATAATCTTAGTTTAGAAAACAGGTCATCCTGTAAGTAACAAAGACAGAGCAATCAGGATCTGCCCTGGCTCCTGAGTAACACTCAGTGAACACTAGTAAACAGTAAATTTAAGTAAATTTCTCTTTTCTTCAAGACCTGAATGAATTTGTTTTTATATTTCATTTTGTTCAAAGTCCTCCACAGCCTGCTTTTCCCATATGTCTGCTTATTGACTACTTGCTGGGCTGGCTTCTGAACCTCTGACCTTTTGTAATGGTGTATTCCCTTCTTCCTGACCAATTTACTGCATTGTGCTGGCTATAGAGCTTCTGAGTACTTGCATATTTTAAGTGTCAACTTCTGATAATTTCTTGTCTGGTTTCTGCCTTTTATTCATAGCCGCAGCCTTAATTATCTTGATCATGAACTGTTCTATGATTATCTTTTACCTGCTAGTCTAGTAACTTTCCCTGTCAGTCTAGTAACTTTCCTGAAATTGCTCAGAAGTAAACTATCAAACCTATGCCAATAAACACTAGTCACAAATATGCATTCATGTATAAACTCAGTTTATACTAAATAAGTTTATACTAAATGTATCAGTTTATACTAAAGTGCCAGTTTATACTAAATATACTAAAGTATCAGTTTATAAAGTATCTAAAGTATCAGTTTACCCTAAATATACTAAATAAGTAAGAACCAGATATTTTAAACTTTCAAAATTCTATCATGAGCAGATTAACTGAAGTAGGGTCTAATTTCTAGTAAGGAAATAAGGAGGGGAAAAAATTCAGCTCCACAAACAATATAATATACTGAGTAATCATTATTAGACTATTTTTAAAAAAACATTTTATTATGGTTTGGTAAATTAATTCTAAAAAATTAGCTGGAATTTTGGTAATTAATTTTTTAAAAGGTACTAGATCTCTTTCTCTCCTGTTAATAAATAGTGCACTTCCCTAGCAGAAATCCTGAGCTAAATAACATGACCAAATTGTAATGAATAATGTCTCACCAATGCTCCTTCAAATCAGACAAACCGTCTCTCCATTACGATTACAATAATTCAGCTAATATTGCCACCTTGTGGCCTCTAATGTGAAAGATCTTTGTCAAGTCTGTGTTAGTCAACGATATACCAAACTATCGTTCAAGATTCAGATACTCCAAATGTGTCAGTAGGAACCTGATATGTGTTTTCCATGATTGTACTAAAAATAATAGTCGTGTACAGAGTATGTACTTGGAAGGTACTTGTACAATATACTTAAATTGAATTTTACTCTCATCGATCTTTACCCTCTTTAACTTTTTGTGGTACTTACTGTCCATGTCATTCAATTAAAACTGTCTTATGGCTTTGTGGTGTTAGGTGTGGATGTAAAGCCTCCCCTTTTTATGTTAAATTTAGTTTTGTGACCAGGGAGTACACTGTTCAAAGTGAAAAAGGATTCCTTAGAATGTCTCTCCTGTACTCCAACCACCCAGTGCTCCCTCCTTCTTGGCAAACGGAAACCTATTTTACCACTTTTCATATCCTCCCATAGAGGCCAGAGCAGTGTTGAGCCTGAGAGGCAACACCATAAAGAAAGTGAAACTGTTCTTTGGTATTCTCTATTTCCTGCTTTTGGGATCTCTTCACTTCTGTAAGGTGCCTCCCCTTCTGTAGGGTGCCTCCACAGCTCCCTCTGGCCACCCACAGGCTCACTGCAACACTCCATAGGCCTCAGCTGGAATCCTTTGCATTTCTTTTCTAAATTATGGTTACAACCTCTTCTAGCTGCTATCTCCACTTCTGATTCTGTTACCCTTCTGGCTTATTCTTGACATCTCCAAAATAAACTTCCTAAAAGGCAATCCTTAAATAACTTCCATGCTTTAGTTCTAACAAAAGCTTCTGAAAATAGGGTTCAAAGAAAGCCCTTCTCACCTCTGTCATCTACTTGTACACTCTACTCTACCTACGGGGCCTATTTTTTCCTCTACACCTCTGCTCATGTTGTTCCCACTGCCTGGGAGCCATTCTGTTTCCTCTCTGTTTTTCATCTTTGGCACTCCAGCAC
The DNA here is from genome assembly GCF_001604975.1 of Cebus imitator. Lineage (NCBI taxonomy): Eukaryota > Metazoa > Chordata > Mammalia > Primates > Cebidae > Cebus > Cebus imitator. The sequence continues at coordinate 8,057,740 of NW_016107346.1, read as the reverse complement.
CTAGCACACTGCATGAATACGTGAATGAATGAAGTACTCCACACTTCTTGATGGTCTATCCCTATTAAAATGGATCCGTGGTGCATTCTCTCAGGGCCTGCATTCATCCAGTGTTATGCAATCTCATAAACAAACTCATACTAGGATGCTAAAATCCCCAGCACTTTGGAAGGCCAGGGTGAGAGGATCACTTGAGCCTAAGAAGCATGATGGGTGATGTCTGAAAATATAATTCTAGAATCTAAAAGTTTTAATCGCTAAAGGCGGAATTTCAGGTAATGTGACTAACAGACTAGGGAAATAAAGGAAAGTGTGTAACACTGGCTAAAAGCTTACTATGTTAAATGTTGCTCTGGGCTGGGTACGGTGGCTCACGCCTGTAATCCTAGCACTTTTGGAGGCCAAGGCAGGCAGATCACTTGAGGTCAGGTGTTTGAGATCAGCCTGGGCAACATGGTGAAACCCCAGTCTCTACTAACAATACAAAAGTTAGCCAGGCATGGTGGCATGCACCTGTAATCCCAGCTGCTCAGGAGACAGGAGAACCACTTGAACCTTGAACCTGGGAGGCAAAGGTTGCAGTGAGATGAGATTGTACCACTGCACTCCAACCTGGCAACACAGTAAGCCTGTCTCAAAAAAAAAAATGTTGCTCTAGATATTCATTTATTTATTTCTGCCCTATTCCAGAATAGATTCAGATGGCTCACTGTGCTAGGTGTTTTAAATTATCTCACTTACTTGGGTGTTGTTCCCAATTACAGATGGGAAGAATCAGAGAGGTTGAGTAGCCTGCATAAATAAAAAGCCTTCTGTTCATTTATGGTATTACATTGCTGGAACCTTAAAATCAAGAAGTGTAGGAAACCACATGCTTTTCCTACACAGGCTGCTTGCTGCCTAAAAGCAAGGTTTGCAATTTAGGAATCCTTAGAATCTCTTCTGTGTCAAAATCCTTAAGAGTGCTATGCATACGATAAATAAATGTTCAAGATATATTTGTGGACTGATATAAGATGATAAATAAAATAGCATAGGTGGATTGATTATTATAATAGGTATGGTGTTACCTACATACCACTCAAACCATTAATGCATCCTCCTTCAATGTCAGAAATATTTTACCTAATAGACGTTATCTAAAATCCTCAGTCAAGCTGCTTGTTTATTCCTGAGTTGACACACGTGCGCCACATTTATTTGGAGTCATCTGATCTCACATACAAGTGTCTGGTCAAATGACTGCTAACAGAGAAGTGTGAGGAGAACCATCTGTCCTGTGGTCCTAAAAAATAGATGGCCCCATAACAGGGTAATCAATTCGGATCTGATACATAATAAGGTGGAACCTCTTTTGTCAGAGGTTTGTAATGGAAAACCCCACCACTTTCAATTAATTATAAGTGAGGTCAAGTTGATTCTGGCCCTTTGTCTATCATTCAGTCAGGAAGATTCTGCTTGTCTAGAGTGGCAACAAGAAGGGTGTATTCTTAAGGCATCTTTTGGAACATTCTAAATATGTAGTTAATCCACGATTGTCACAACTAAACTATACTATGTATTAAAGAAGAATCTGATTCACCTGTCCCTCTGAGTATACTCAATTCTAAACTCTAGTAAAAACTGTATCATGAGCAAAAAGAAAAAAAATACATACTTCAGACTTTAATATATTCTTCAGCTTGTTAACCTCTAAATTAGTATCTTGAACCTTCTGTTTTATGTCATTAAGTTCATTATGAGTGTCATTCAATTTTTTGGACAGTGCCTATGAAAAAAAGATAGGTATATTTAACTATGAAAAAAATTCTATATCTCAAAAATACCATAAATTTTTAAATACTTGGAACAAATAAAATTAACATACCTAATATGTAAACTCATATAAAAACAGAAAACACATGAGCCCAACAGCAAGTGGGCAAATGACCCAAACAGGCAATTCAAAAAAGGAGGCATAAGTAGGTAAGACCTGAAAAAAACTAAACTAGCAATCAAAGATATGCTACTTAAAACAATGAATTACTATTCTGTGTATCAAATTCATAAAGATTTAAAGCTATTCAGCTATGGCAAAGAATGGGCGCTTCCATGTACTGTTGGAGTAAATGTAGATTTGCAGAGAGCAAATCTGTGATCATGTATCTGTTGTATCAAGAGACAATTTTTAAATGCTCATAAAAAGAAGAAAGACAAAAATGTTAACTATTGTTGAGGGTGAGAGATGGCACATAGGGATTCAATATATTTGAAAATGTCCATTTACTTTTTTTTTTTTAAATTTAAATTAGAAACCTCAGCTGGGTGTGGTGGCTCATTCCTGGCCACCTGGCACTTTGGGATGATCACTTGAGCCTAAGAATTTGAGACCAGCCTGAGCAACATAGTGGGAACCCATCTCTACAAAAAAAATAATAATTAAAAAGAAACCTCATATGCTATGATTCAGTCTGAAATGAAATCTAATAAAATTTAATGAGATACTGTCATTAAGGCATTTTTGCTACACTGACAATATTTATTCCCATTAAGTGAATCATGCACTAAATAACAGTATATCTACATAGTGGCATAACTGCATAATGAAATATTACATTATTTATGAGAAACATTTGGAATGGTTTTTAATAATACAGGAAAATGTTCACCTAAGTGAAAAAATCATGCTAAAACACAAAAATACCTCATTATCCCAATTTTGTTAAAAATTGTGGTATCAAGGATAAAATTTTTTAAAGTTTCCACCTTCTAGTCTTCTGCAATACTAGTTCTTAACCTATGGTCCACAGAGAGAGACCTCTCTTCTACCTTGGGTCTATGACCATAACGAAGGAAAAAAACTACTCTTGAACATATGTAAACTGTTATGACAACAGTTTTCTTCTGTTTGTAAAAAAAAAAAATGATTACAAAGTTTGAACAAGGCAGGAAAGTGCTTACAATATTACAGTAAGCTAATAATAGCTATAAAATATTTATGGAGTGATATATTGGACAGTATGTAAGTGTTTTCCATGTATGGTCTCATTTACTATCCATTTTTACAGATGTTACACTGAGATTCAGAGGTTGGTTTACATGATCACACAGCAGACAGCGAGATTCAGCCTAGGTGAATCTTATTCAACTCTACTGCCACTTCACATAGAAAAAAGCATCATATAAAGTGATATGTGATTTTATCCTACTACATTAGAAAGTGTGTATAAAAATCGTGTTAAAAATTTTAAGTGCACTGAATAGCAATAAAAAAACCATGTCAAATGTAACAGTGACAAACTGGGTGTTAAAAACTTGGGGGCTTTTTAAAACTTTCTTAACTTTTTGTTTACAAAAAAAGACTTTCTAAAATAAGCTTCTATTTCTAAAACAGAAACTAAATTTCTAGGTCTTCATAAGTAAGATATATCCACCTTTAGCCCATATGCTCTAGCTGTAAACAGTACACAAATGCAGACCTTATAAATTCTCATCTTTTGTTTTTTATTGCTATTCATTAATTTTTTAAATAAGCTTTATTTCAGAATAGTTTTAGATTTACAGAAAAGTTGTAAACGAAGTACAAAGAGCACTTCTATTATTAACATTTTACATTAGTATGGCACATATATCACAATTAATAAACCAATAGTGATACATTATTATCTAAAGTCCACACTTTATTCAAATTTCCTTCATTTTTACATAATGTCCTTTTTCTATTCCAGGATTCCATTATTAATTAACTTTTAAACAAAGTACTTTAACATCCCAGATAATTTTTTATGATTAACAAACATTACATCTTTATAGCTGTTTAAGTAAATTAATAATCTTTAACAGTTAAAGAATATAGACTTTCATGATGCAAACTAAACACACTGTAAGTGATATCAAAGTGGGGAAAACCATTTGGACTAAAAAATTTTGAGAAGGGAAGGAATTTTCCAAATAGAATTTTTAAATGTTCAAGTTAAAATAAATATTAGAAATGAGAACTGTGGGTTAGATTTAAATATATTGCCTTAGGGAGAAAGAGTAATTATAAGAGGAATTTTCCTAAAAACAATCACAGTGCTAATGAGGACCAAAACACAAGGCACAGTCCATACAGTCATACTTAAAACAGAATAATATGTAGTCCATTGAAAAAAAACTATTCTTTTAAGGTTTATCAAGCTTTTTATTCTCGTTTGTTGATTTATTCAAATATTTATCCTTTAGTAAAGAAGCACTAAGGTTTAATACAAAGATAGCCCTTTTCTCTCTTTTCTTTAATATTTAATCCTTTATGCCTAAGAATTCCATTTAAAAATTATGTGGCCTATTTTGTTATATTAAAAAAAAAAAAAAAAGGCTAGTTCCAGTGTCTGAGCTCTTCTATAAAATGAAATGAGGGCTATTCCTCAGAAGAAATTCATATTTTTTTCCTTGGAGAAAATGATTCTAGGAACAAGTGTACCTGGTTTTCTTGTTTAGCTTTAGCAAACTGTTCTTGGAGATTGTCATTGTCATGAGCCAAGATATCTCTTTCCCTGGCGATCTGGGCCAGTTCATCATTTGTCTCATCCAATTGCCGACGCATTCTGGAAATGTCTTGTTCACACATAATTAGGGCCTCAGTAGACTGTCTATTTCACAAATCAAAGAGTACATAAGGAAAGACATTTTACTGAAACAGAGCAACCAATTATCACAAGACATAAGATGGACAGTTAGTATGAAAACATTTGGAGAGATTTTAAACACATTTGAATTTATAGGAATAAATACTGGAAAGACAGTGCATTAGAGTTACTCTATGTTGCCATTATTTCACTATGAAAAGGATACAAATATACATTATAGTCAATGATCTGCCAAGTATTTCAAAACTTCTGACATCAAGTATTAGGAAAGCTTTCATCCTACCTCTTTTTGTTAGGGTTTAGTCTCCTTTACAGATTCCTCTTCCTCTGTACGATTAAAAATTAATGGTTTCCAGGGCTCAAGCCCTAGGCTCCCAATTCTTCTCCCTCTAGCCCTTGTCTTAGATAAACAATATTCATAGCCACGGTTCCCAACCCCGTCTATACCCAATGACTCCAAAATAATTATCTGCAGCCTTAGCTCCTATTACACCCCAGGCATATTTCACTGCTTACTAGACATGTCTACAATAAGGTCCCAAAGGTTCTTCAAATTCAGAGGTAAAATCACCTTTTCTCCTCATACTTTCTACATGTTCAGTATTTGTCCCTGGCCAGAAACTTGGCATTTTCCTAGTGTCTTTCCTTCACATAAAAGCACCTCACTCCTTCTATCCCACAACTCTTAAACCCCAAATTTATCATCAACTCTTCTGCTTGGTTATCCTTCTGACACAAAAATCTCCTCAGAATTCTTAAATGATTTCTTAATGCCCAAAGGATATAACCAATACTCATTTGTCTATAACACAAGCCTCTGCCTGCCTATTTAGCCTCCTCCCTTCACTTCTCCCCTCACTGTCTAGGTTTCAACAACACTCACCTACTTGTAGATCAAGATGCTTGTGAACATGATCTGTGGTTCTTTGCTATTCTTTCTACTTTGAATGCCCTTCCCTTCCCCTTATTTTACTTGGCAAACACCATCCCCTCTTTTAGTTCCCTAGACAGACTTAGGCCCCCGCTTTGACGAGAGAGTTAGCACCTTACATGTATCACTAAGCCCCTTGTTTCTTATTATCTTTGGACCCAACATGGTACTTGGCCCCCGTGTAAGTGCTCAAATATTTGTTGAATGACTGATTTACCTTGATGCCTGTTCCATCTCAGCAATGATATTCTTCATGCCTGAAATGGTCTTTTCCTTGAAAAGTAATATAAGTATTGAATAAAAAATTATCTTAAGCTGTTATTTCTGTTAAAACTGAATGAACAAAAAAATAATTTCCCCTTCCCTTTAGGTTTCCATTTTGTTTTAAATATGTATGCCCTGTTCTTTTCCACACTTTAAAGCCTAGTATATCAATGCGAATATTTGCACTGGGTAAAAATAGATTATGTTCATTAAAGTAAAGGCTATACTTAGGTGTAATTATATGAGATCAGTAATCAAATTCTTTGTTAAAAGATATTTTGTGCAGTCACCTAGCAACACAAGAACCCCATAACCACCTGTTTTTGGAGGCAAACTAATGGTTTGGCATTGGAGTACTGGTATTCTATGCTGGGATTAGAACTGGTTTGCTTGCTCACATTCTTTATGTTATAAAACCCAGAGAAGCCAATCATGTATAACTAAATTTAGTTTTTAAGAATAATTTTGATTAAGTATATTATTTATATTAGCCAGTAACAGTCTCTTCAAAAAGCTGTTCCAATCCAATTATTTTTAAAAGTATACTACTGATATTTAGGTATGAGCTAATAAGGAGGTAAGTATTAGGCCTAGAGAAAAGATAAGAAAAATAAACTATATTCTCCTTTTTTAAAGCCAAGGTGAGGGAGTAGAATTAGTGGAGTCAGTCAAGGCAGAAATGGGTTTGAATACCTTAAAGCCCTAATACCATTCTTACACCTCTTTTTAAAACTGCCATTGAGCCTGAACTAGTCCAACTATAAACAGATACTTAGAGCTAACATTATCCCTAAAAAAGTAAGAAAATTATTTCACTAAGTAATAACTGGATTTCACCTTGCCCTCTGAATTTTCAAATCTTAAGTAACCAAGTAAAAAGATTTTTTAAAATTCAAACCTATATTTTCCAACCAACTCTGTTCCTCTCTTTAGTGTTAGTTTTGCACACACTTGTGTGTGTGCATGCTATCTTCCTTTATTCATGTGCTCTTCTCTGGGGTATTTTTAGTTACAGTTTCCCATTTTGCTTTTTCATAGAATGGTACAAATTCCACAACTGGCAGTATTGGTGTGTTGTTAAAATATCCGTTAAAAAAAAAAAAAAGTTAAACCTCTTCAAGAAGGACAGGCCAACAAAGGAAGAACTAAAAGACAAAATATTGCTTAAAATGGAAGGTTTACATGTTTCTGAAATATGATTTAATACATTTCTAATAAATTCTGAAAAACTAGTTGAACTAGTGCTTTTGAAAGTTCCTCACTCAATTAATCTTAAAATATGTTTCATAAGCCTAAAAAGGGCTTCCTTTTATCAACAGAAGTGCATCTTCAAGATTCACTAGAAACATCGTAAAGTATCCAAAGCAACAAAATTTCTGGATTGAATCCAATAATATATCTTCTATTTTTCTCTTAATATGACCCTATACCACCATTTCTCAAATGTGCCATCATTCCTTGTACAACCTCAGTATGTTCTAAGATATATTCCCTGTATGACTTCAATGTTTAGCAATTTTTAAAATAATAATTAATATTCCTTGTTTAACCTCATATGTTGTCCAACTAGGGATGTAGATTCACGTTAACTGTCAAAATTCAGTCTGGACAGGATGGTGCTAAGTATATTTAGAAAAAATAAACAAACTATAACTTTATTCAAATAATTCTGGCTTTTCTTACCCAAAAATCTATGAATTTGCTCTTGAGTTTTCTAATTTTAATTGGTAGTGAGTAGTAAAACATTTTTTAAACCGTGAATACCAGAAAAAAAATCACTTTATTAACTATAATGTAGACTTTTCCACACTAATTTATTTCTGTAATCTCCATATAAACAGTTTTCAATGAGTGACCGTTGTTAGTTTAGCTCTGAAATATCACGGTAGAAAACATTTCCTCTTTTGATTGCCTAACACTGCCTTACAAGTTACTTTCCGTACAGAGGATGATGTGCTTACTTTCATAAAATCTTATACAAAGTTCTTGATTTTGAAGTAGACTTGTAACTCAGTATTCCTTGTGAAGGAAAGAAAACACTGGTAGAGTTAGCAGAATGGAAAAAATGTGAAATATTAGATACAGCACAAGAAAAGGAGATTTTGAAAGATGTGAAGAATTTTTTTCTAAATGTTAGTGTTTTGAAAATGTTTTAAACATAATGAGAAGCAAAATTCCACCTAAAAAACCCTAAAATTTCAAAAATAACGAGCCAGCATTTTCCACAAGTATTTACTATCTCACACCCTTTGATGACCTGTTATGTTCGTGATTCCCAAATCATCTATTAACTTTAATGCAATTTTCCTCCAAACCTAAAAATCCAAGAGCCTTTGAATATTTCATCTACATATCCCAAAGACAATTCAAACTTGCCAGTAACTTTCCTTTTTTTTTTTTTTTTTTTGAGACAGAGTCTTGCTCTGTCACCACACTGGAGTGCAGTGACCCAATCGTGGCTCACTGCAACCTCCACCTCCCAGGTTCAAGCAATTCTCCTGCCTCAGACTCCCTAGTAGTTGGGGCTACAGGAGTGCACTACCACGCCCGGATAATTTTTGTATTTTTAGTAGAGACAGGGTTTCACCATGTTGGCCAGGATGGTCTTGGTCTCTTGACCTCATGATCCACCCACGTTGGCCTCCCAAAGTGCTGAGATTACAGGTGTGAGCCATGGCACTCAGTCAATAACTTTCCTTTCTAAGCCTGTTCTAGTTTCTGTTTCTTCCTTAATACATAGGAACTATCCATGTGATTCTTAAGCCAGAAACACCACCTTGTCAATTTTACTTCCTTAATAGATCTATTTCTCTCATTGATACTCCTACTATCCTAATATAGGTCTCAACACTGTTCTCTTAACTAGTGTCCCTGTCACTATTCTAATTTCTCTATAATTCATCTTTTATATGAATTTACAAATGCCAGAATATTTGTTATAAAGACCTAATTGTAATATTTCATCATCATATTTCAGTGACCCTCTATATCCATAATGATAGAGCTCACATTCAACATCACATGTGCTTTCATGATTTTTTACTTATCTATCCCATTTCTTCATATATCTATATATGTTATCATCTATATATGTAGATATAGATATATGAAGAGATGGAAAATACACACACACACACACACACACACACACACACACACACAGAGAGAGAGAGAGAGAGAGAGAGATAGAGAGAGAGAATGCAATGAGCATCACAGCAGAGAAAGGACTGTCTGCCTATCCCATCTTTTCTTTGCCCTCCTACATCTATCTCTCTACAACCTGTTCTCTGGGCATGCTAAACTATCAGGAAGTCTCATGAAATTCTCTCATGAAAGCCACTGGACTCTCACTTAAGCTGTTCAACCTGTCTGGATCACCCTTTCTCACTGTCTTCTTCTCCTAAATATTCTCCTGACTACTGATTAGTCATTTTTCAGGGCAGTCCAGGCATCATCACTTAATGGAAGGTTTTCCAGACCTTCCTCCTCCCTTAACCCAATTCCCAGGGTGAATCAGGTGTGTTTTTGCCAAACTCCAACTTAATACATTCTATCATAATAGTATCTTTATCTCTCTCCTTATTACACTAGAGGCTTTGAGAAGGCAGATCATTCAACCACCCCCCCCCTTTTTTTTTTTTTTTGAGGAGACAAAGTCTTGCTCTGTCATGCAGGCTGGAGTAGGGTGGCACAATCTCGGCTCACTGCAACCTCCACCTCCCAGGCTCAAACAATACTCCTGCCTCAGCCTCCCAAGTAGCTTGGACTACTGGCGTGTGCCACCATGTTCAGTTAATTTTTGTATTTTTCGTAGAGACAGGGTTTCACTATATTGCTCAGACTGGTCTTGAACTCCTGAGCTCAAGTGATCCTCCCACTTCCCAAAGTGCTGGGATTAGAGGCATGAGCCGCCACGCCCGGCCTCAACCTCAGCTTCTAACATAACACCTGGTACATGTCAACAAATGTTTGTTTAAAGAATGAATGGATGGGTGGCGACATAACTTAACAAATTAGTTGCCTTAGAGCAGGAAAAGCCCTTATTCCAATGATGCTGCTTTTGCTTAAGATATTTGTGAAAACAGCTTAGGAAATGCTTTCAGAATCAATTTATAAGCTAGAAAATAATATCAATATCTCTCTACCTTGTTGGCAACATCTTTTTTCTAAAACAAAACAAAAAAAAATGTGGGATGGAGGTTATCATCTAGCTTTATTCACCAGCCCTACAAGATCTATTCTCAAAGCCTGAGGATGATGTAAAAATGTGTTCCTGGTTCTAAACACAATTACAAAAGGCAGTTTTAATGAAACGGGCATATTATCTCCCAAAGTAACTACCTGAAAATATGCTTTTAAAAAGAAATTAGTCTCACTACTTTATTATCATGCTTTATATTTTGATATTTGAATGAGTTTTTGTCAGTTAATCTTAATTACTAATTCATAACAGAAAAATCAATTTAAAATATTAGCTATGGGATTTGTACACATACATCCTAAGACTATCTTAAAATATTTCAAAGTCAGATTTTGAACTTTCAACTCTCTAGAAAAGAATTTGAGAAAATCTGAATATTTTATTCATATTCTAGTTCTTTTAAACCATAGTTTAATATTTATCATTTTATTTAAACATTCTTATAAACCACAGTTCTCAGAACATACTTTCATTGCCAAACTCTCTCCAAGGGATGCAATATTCTCAGATTTTTTATCCAGACATGCTTGCAGGCATTCCTTTTCTTTAGCCAGATCATTGAGGGTTGCACCAAGAATGCTGATTTCTTCTCGCTGTGCAATATTTTGCCTTGTAAAATTATCTAAATATGTAATCATAAAAGTGTTATTTTGATCAAGATAAAATCTTTTTTCTATTTCAAGCAGATTATCATACTTTTTGAAGTAAGTCTCCTTACTTCTAATATATATTATATTTAATTACTAAAAATGAGTACTATATCCCAAATTTAAAAAATTTTTTAATTAAAAACTACAATGAATCACAACACTCTAAATGATGCATAAACACAAAAGCACATTACCACTGAATCAGAATAGTAAAAAGGAAAGCTCTATATTGCTCTCAAAATAGATTTATATGTATGGTAGGGGAAGAGTGGGTGAAATAAGTGGAATAGTGAAACAATCTGTGGCACTTCTTCCCTCTAGTTTCCCCTCCCCTCCCTCTAGCCTAAAGTTGGTAAGTAACACATCTTAATAAAATATTCAATTAAGTCATCTTTAAAATCAAATGTCTTCTAATATTCTGAAATTTCTAAAGTAGTGTTATAAAAACTCCTAGGAAAAAAATCATCCCAGGAAGTATGATTCAATTTGTGAGGACTCTTGCAGGTCAATCTCAATACTGAAGGCCTGAATAATTCGTATATAAGAATAGTTTTCAAATTGTGGTTTCTCAACCAGCACTATCAGCATCACCTGGGAAATGTACATTCTTAGACCTCCACTCCAGACCTACTGAATCAGAAATTCTAGGGGTAGGCACAGCAATTTATGTTTTAAAAACCTCTTCTTTCCCCAGTGATTCTAATGCATAATGAGGAGTAAGAACCACTCATCTAGAGTAGGGGTTCTAAGGTATTAGATTTACCTACAGAAACTGATAGGGACACAAAAGCTCTGGTCCTCGCATACTTCAAGGAGGCTGGCTCTAATGATCTTTATTAGCTCTCAAGGTGATTCTGACACAGATAACAGTTTGAGAACCACTGATCTAGAGCTCTACAAGGAAAGCTCTGTTAGACTAGACTTGTTGGTTAATCCCTACAAGGTTAATACTTGTGAGGGCCATCCAGGAGCAGTGCTAAGGGAGGTAATACCATATTTTCATATGCCAAGGCCATGATCTATATAGTACTGGAGAATACACCATGTCTCTTCTTGCAGGCAGTATTGCCTTTAAGGCAACCCACATGTTTTGTGTGTCCTGATATCTGAGTTCACTCCCATTGGCAATCAAACAATCAGTACATCTCTAAAACAGCTCTAGTATCTCCTAGCTTAAAAAAAATTCAACCTAACAGCCCACTGAAACTATTGCCCTATTTTCTTCCTACCCTTAAATAGCCAAACTTGAGAGACTTCTTTTCTGTCTGCACTTCACTTCCCATTTATGCCTCAATCCACTCCATCTTCTACAACCAACACTCCATTCAAACTTTTTTTGGTGTTACAAAACCTTCCAACGTGCCAAATCCAATCAATAATATTTTTAGTCTCATTTATTTCACTTCTCACAAGTGTCTGACAATTGATCATACCCTCCCTTTAAAAAACACTTTGCTTTCTGGCCTTCCAAAATAACACTCACTTCTGGATCTTCTTCCTACTTCTTTGGCTTCTTCTTACTCAGTCCTGGATCCTCTTCTCCTCATTCTCTACATTTCCCTAGGTAATTTCATGGTTTTAAAATATCATTTATATGCTGATTTGTCCCAAATATGTATCTTTCTCTTCTGAGACACAAACTTAAATATTCAACTGCTTACCTTAGATCTTTATTTGGACTTAAAATATCCAAATGAGAGTTCTCCGTCAATATTAGCTTTTATATTTGTTTTAATATTTCCTGGTTTGATAAATACTATCACCACCTGCCTAGTTGTTTATACCAAACATTCTTGAACTATATAATGGCAAGCGTTAACAATATTTCCTCTGCTTTAAAATAGGTTCTTTTATAGCCCTGACCAAAATCATACCTTATAAGATTAAGTTATGACCATATTTTCATACTAATCCTAATAAGAAACATAAAGAGGAGACTTTAAAAAAGTAACTTTCACTATAAACCCCAGTAATACCATAGACATAGCCAAACATGTATACTTTCCAACAAAAGTTATAGGTACTATATTTCATTATAGCAGCTATGGACAAGCTACAATAGTACACAAAATATTTCAAATTTAAAAGTTATCATCATACGTTTACAAACTGTTGCTGCTTAGTTTAGCTACTACTTCATTGACAAATTTTAACTTATCACTAAGTACTTACAGCGCTGTCTAAAAAATTTTGCTGTCAAAGAAAAATCCATTTTTCTATTCTTTTTCATTCATAAGAACTTCAGAATACAGATTTAAGAAAAAATAAAAGTAATATTAGGAGAAAAAAACTCACCAATTTTTTCATCCAAGCACATAATTTTCTCCTGGGTAAGCTGTAGCTCATATTTTTTCTTAGCAAGGTGTCGTTGAGTATCAGAAAGATCCTTTTCTGTATTTTCATATAAAAGTCTACAAATATAATAAAACTAATTCTGAAATTTTTGTTTTGTCATCTTGTAGTGTGTTTAAATCTAAAAACTTTTAAGGACACTAATATACTTATTTCCTCTTAATATTTTAATACAGTTTTAATATTTTCATTAAAAAACCAGGAAGTTTAAAAAATAAAGGATAAGAAGGGATCTTCAATCCATCACTCCAATATAAGCTACTATTAGCTTATATTTTGGCAATAGTACCTTCCCTAAGTCCCCTAAGGCCAAATCAGAGCAATCATTTTAGGAACTGTTATGTTAGCTATGGCTGGGGTTTGTCTGTCTCAATAGCCTAAGGTCTTATGATTTAATTCAGACAATAAGATGAAGCCATAGAGATGTCTACAGCACAAAGAATAGAACTAAGGTGTCCCAAGTAAATATGGAGAGATATACCATTAGGGAGAAGGTCAGACTAGAGAAAAACACCTTGTCAATTTTTGATACGCTCAGGAAAATAGTAACAACAGAGAGTCTTAATCTCAATCTAAGACATCAAAATAAAATGTGATTCCCGATTGGTCATACAATCAGGAACTCCTGGCAAAACTCTAGAGGCATGCTCTCAACCCAAGCAGAGAACTAAACCCCAGACAAAAGCCTACAGAAAATGATCTCATAATACAAAATTTGAAAACACAATAAGAAACGATCCAACCTTAGTGGGAGCCAAGAGACACACAAACTAAATTAGATCCCTAAGAACTTCAGACTACAGCACTATCAAATAGAAACTTAGAAATACATGTGTTTACAGCAAAAGAAACTATCATCAGAGCAAACAGGCAACAGAATGGAAGAAAATTTTAGCAATCTATCCATCTGACAAAGGGCTAACAGCCAGAATCTACAAAGAATGTAAACTAATTTACAAGAAAAAAACAAACAACCCCATCAAAAAGTGGGCAAAGGGTATGAACAGACACTTCTCAAAAGAAGACATTCATGCAGCCAACAAACATGAAAAAAAAAAACTCATCATCACTGGTCATTGCAGAAATGCAAATCAGGCTGGGTATGGTGGCTCATCCCACCATGGTGGCACTTTGGGAGGCCAAGACGGGCAGATCATCTAAGGTCAGGAGTTCACGACCAGCCTGACCAACATGGTGAAACCCCATCTCTACTAAAAATATAAAAATTAGCTGGGTGTGGTGGTGCATGTCTGTTATCCCACCTACTCAGGAGGCTGAGGCAGGAGAATCACTTCAACCTGGGAGGCAGAAGTTTTGGTGAGCCAAGATCATACCACTGCATTCCAGCCTGGGTGACAAAATGAGACTCAAAAAAAAAAAAAAAAAAAGTAAAGCCAAACCACACCAAGATACCATCTCATGCCAGTTAGAATGGCGATCATTAAAAAGTCAGGAAATAACAGATGCTAGAGAGGATGTGGAGAAACAGGAACACTTTTACACTGTTGGTGGGAGTGTAAATTCAACCACTGTGGAAGAGAGTGTGGTGATTCCTCAAGGATCTAGAAATAGAAATACCATTTGACCCAGCAATCCCATTACTGGGTATATACCCAGAGGAGTATAAATCATCCTACTATAAAGACACATGCACACATATGTTTATTGCAGCACTGTACACAATAACAAAGACTTGGAACCAACCCAAATGCCCATCAATGACAGACTGGATAAAGAAAATGTGGCACATATACACCATGGAATACTATGTAGCCACAAAAAAGGATGAGTTCATGTCCTTTGCAGGGACATGGATGAAGCTAGAAACCATCATTCTCAGCAAACTAACACAAGAACAGAAAACCAAACACCGCATGTTCTCGCTCATAAGTGGGAGTTGAACAATGAGAACACATAGACACAAGGAGGGGAACATCAGACACTGGGGCCTATTGCCGGGTGGGGGGACTAGGGGAGAGATAGCATTAGGAGAAATATCTAATGTAGATGACAGGTTGATGAGTATAGTAAGCCACCATAGCACGTGTATACCTAAGTAACAAACCTTTACATTCTGCACATGTACCCCCAGAATTTAAAGTATAATAAAAAAATTGATTTAAAAAATAAATACATATGTTTAAATACAAAGACATAAAATAAGTAATAGTATATGTAAAGAAAAAATAACCAACAAATTTGGAAAAAAAAACAAATAGAACTTCACAAAATTAAACTAATATCAAAATTTTAAAAATTACAAAACTCAGTGAACAAGTTAAGAACACAGATTGACACTGCCAAAGAGATAACTGGTAAACTGGAGAAAAAAAGTAGATCAGAGGTCTTATATGAGAGCACAGATAAAACAATGAAAAAATACAAAACAGAGGTTAACAGACATAAAAGATAGAATAAGAAGGTCCAATATTTACCTAATCAAAATCCCAGTAGGGAAGAGTAAAGAAAACATTCAACAAAATAATAGCTAATAAAAGATGAAATCCCAGGCTAAAGAAGCATTAATCTGTATCTATTAAGACAATTATAAATGGGGGAGGATAAAAGGACTTAAAAGGAGGCAAGATTTCTATACTTTATTCAAAGCGATAAAATGTGACACCAGTGGATCATGGTAAGGGCAATTCACAGAGCAACCACTGAAAAATCTATAGACACTCAAAATACTACAAAAATACTGTAGATATAAAAAATGGGATTCTAAAAAATGTCAAGTAATCTATGAAAAGGCAGGAAAACAAAAACAGAGATATGAGAATCAGAGGAAAGAAATAAACAAACAAAAAACCCCCCAAAAAATAACATGGAGAATTGAGCCCTACCAATAATTATATTAAATGCATATGGTCTACCTTATTTTCAACAGCCAAAACCTGGAAGCAATCAAAACGTCCTTCACCAGGTTAATAGCTGAACAAATTATAGTACATTCATACTATAAAATGTTACTTAACAGTATCAAAAAAGTAGCAAAATTTCATACTTGGCTGGATCTCAATGGCATTATTCTGAGTTTTCAAGCCAATCTCAAAAATCATATCTCTATGATTCTATTTATAGAACATTCTTGAAATTACAAAACTGCAGCGTTGGAAAACAGATTAGTGACAGATTCAGGGATTGTGGTGGGGGAAGAGGAGATGTGACTATAAAGGAGAAGCATGAGAGATATTCTTGTGGTAATAGACTTTTTGTGTATTGAATGTGGTGGTTGTTACATGAAACTACACGTGTGATAAAATGACAGAACTATGCAGAACTATGCACACACATTGTACCAATGTCAACTTTCTGGCTTTGATCTTGTACTATGGTTATATAAAATGTAATCATTGTGGGAAAGTGAGTGAAGGGTATACATCAACTTCTCTGTATATTTTTGCAACTTCCTACAAATTACGAAATTATTTTAAAGCAGTAAAACAAAAAAAGTACTAGATCTAGGCTGCAAAATTACAACAATTAAGTTAAATCTCTGGGGATGAGAATCAATATCACTATTTTTTTTAAAGCTCCTCATTTGATTCCAACAAGCAACCAAGTTTGCTAAGGAATGACATGGTTTGGATGTTTGTCCCCTCCAAATCTCATGTTGAAATGCGATTCCCAATGTTGGAAGAGGGGCCTGGGAGGAGATGATTGGATCATGGGGCAGGTCTTTCATGAAGGGTTTAACACTCTCCCCTGGGTGATCAGTGAGTTTTTGCTAGTTAGTTCACATGAAATCTGGTTGTTTAAAGAAGTCTGGAACCTCCCCTTTTCTCTTGCTCCGCCCTTGTCATGTGATGCACTGGCTCCCTCTTTGCCTTCCACCAAGACAGTAAGCTGCCTCAGACCCTCACCAAAAGCAAATGCCAGCACCACACTTCCTGTACAGCCTGCAGAACTGTGAGCTAAAATAAATCTCTTTTCTTTTAAAGTTACCCACACTCAGGTATTTCTTTATAGTAACACAAGAATAGACTAAGAGCCTCCTGGTGTCTCTTCACTCAGGGGAGCAAAGGGTGAAAAACTGGCAAAGCAGCTATATATGAGGCAGAAAGTGATAGTGGTTTTATGGCATCAGAGTCTCTCCCATCTCCAAACACCATGAACTCAAGGAGGCTGACATTGTTCTACACCCAAAAGCATCATTTTACACAATAACTTATACCTTCATGGAAAAATGTGTTTCAGGGCCAAAATCCTAAGACACTTGAGGAGGCCATTTAAAAACAAAACAAAACAAAACACACTGATTACAAAATCAAGCAGAAGCAGGTATATTAGAAAAAATGTATCCAAAAAATTAGCCCCAAAAAAACATTAAAATAAAGGAGAAGCCAGGCATGGTGGCTTATGCCTGTAATCCCAGCACTTTGGGAGGCCAGTGTGGAAGGATCACTTGAGGCTGGGAGATCAAGACCAGCCTGGGCAACACAGGGACACTGTCTCTACAAAATTAGCCTGGCAAAGCGACACATATCTGTGGTCCCAGGTACTTGGGAGGCTGAGGCAAGAGAATCACTTGCGTGCAGCAGGTCAAGACTGCAGTGAGCTGTGATTGTGCCACTATACTCCAGCCTGGGCAACAGTGCGATCCGTCTCAAATAAAAAATTTTTAAAAAGTAGTAATTTTTTCTGGAGGTTCTAGAAAACAATTTTTAAAACTAAATAAAAGACAGTACTAGATATTGACAATATGAAAAAAGACATGGAAAAAGGCACAAATGACAGTCTTGAGAAATGTAGATGAAGTTAAAAAAAAACATGGTGTAAATAGTAGAATGGATACACCTGATAAATGAATTAGCACACTGACAAACTGATGAAATTTCAGAAGAAAAGGAAACATTAAATAAATAGAAATAGAAACATGAAATAAATTTAGAGGACTTACCAAGCTGACTTTGAGACTTACTACAGTATTCAAAATGGTATGACATTAGTATAAGTATCAACACATTAGACTAATAAAGCAGAATATAGAGAACAGAAATAGACCACAGATATATGGTCATTTTTCAATAAATACATCAAAGTAATCCAATGGGGAAAGAAAACAATTAAGGCTAAAAAAACTGCATTGGCCTGAGTAACAAAATATTCTGTACAATAAACACCCATGACAGGGTTTCACCTCCATAACAAACCAATACATGTACCCCTGAACTTAAAAGCTGAAAAGTAAAATGAACAACAAACAAACAAAAAA
>NW_016107346.1:8012720-8039461 GCF_001604975.1 Cebus imitator | reverse complement strand
AAAAAAAAAAAAAAAAAAAGAACTCTGACCACTACATGACACCATACACAAAACCTAACCATAACGTAAAATTACAATGCTTCTGGAGAAAGCATGAACATATATGCTAAAAGTTTTAACCAAGCCTAGTAATCAAATCCAACAAAATCAGAATCTACTATGACCACGTGGTGCTTACCCAGGAATGCCAGGTTGGTTTACAATTTGTAAATTAATCAATAATAACTCATCATATTAACAGACTGAAAAAGAAAAAAAATTATGATCACATTAACAGATGCAGTATAAGCATTTGACAAATTACACTTTGCCAAAGAACACTCAGCACATTACAAATAGAAGACAACTTTTCCAATTTCATGATAGGCATCTACGAAAAGCCTACAGCTAACATTACAAAGACGAAAGGCTGAATTGCTTTCCTTCCAAAATCAGGAACAAAACAAGGATGACTGTTCTCATTCTTCTGTTCAGCACTGTACCAGAGGTTCTATCAAGTAAATAAGGAAAGCAAAAGAAACACAAGGCATTAAGATTAGAAAAGAAGTGAAACTCTGTTCACAGATGACATAATAATCTACAGAGGAAATCTTATAAAATCTACCAAAACTGAGGCTAGATGTTCAAGACCACCCTGGGCAACATAGCAAGACTGTATCTACAAATGGCACACACAAAAAGCACTCAACATCATTAGGAATCAAGAAAATACAGATTAAAACCACACAACGATACCTCCTCACATCCAGCAAAATGGCTAAAATCAGAGACTGAAAACACTAAATGTTGCCAAGGACATGGGTGGAACAATTTAAACTCTTATACAACCTTTCTCAAGTGGGGTTCTTTGGGGAAAAAAACTAGAAAAAATTAATTCAGTGACTATTTTCTCAATTCTCTCAAGGATAGCCCAAAGCTAGTACAATTCTAGATTCCTGTGAATCTAGAAGAGATGATAATTCAATGTAGTAGTCCCTTCTTATCTGTGTTATCTGTGGTTTCTCTTTCTATGGTTTCAGTTACCCACAACAGTCAACTGAAAAGAGAGAGACCACATTCATATAATGTTTAAAATATGTGGTTATAACTGCCCTATTTTATTATTAGTTATTGCTGTTAATCTCCTACTGTACCTAATTTATAAATTAAACATTATCATAGGTATATATATTTAGGAAAAAAGACATAGTACATATAGGGTTCAGTACTATTAATATCTATGGTTTTAGGCATCCACTGTGGGTCTTAGAACATATCCCCCATTAATAAGAGGGGACTACTATATATACCAAGGTATCTTAGCAAATTACAACTCAATTCTCTCTCAGAGGCCTGATTTTAAAGGGCTACATTATAAATTGTCATTAGGACTGTAAAATCACACAATCACAGTGGAAAACTGATCATTCCTTATGAAATTAAATACATGCTTACCATGTAACCCAACAATTCTACTCTTATTCAAGAGAATAAAAACATATGTCCATAAAAAGGCATATGCAAAAATTTTACAGCAGTCTTACTCATTAATTACAGCTAAAAGTGGGTAACTGATCCAAATATCTATCAAAACAAAATATTAATAAAAACAGGTGGTTATCTACACTATGGACTACTACTTCACAATTAAAAAAAAAAAAAAAAAAGATTGTGGGTAGGAAAATGGTGGATAGGGGGCAGGAGTAATTTAAAGCTCCCACCCAGACAAACAGAGCAGTGTGTGAAGATACACACTGTGAACTTTTGCTCCAAGAACTACTGCAGGAACATACCAGGGAAGCCAAGAGAATCCACAGACCCTTTGAAGAAAAGTGATTGCTCCTGCAGGACCCGAGAGACAGCCCAAACACTTTGAGTGCCCAAAGTGTGAAAGTGGGAAAGGAGGATCATCCAATCCCAAACACACACCTTCACTGGGGAACCTGAAGGTCCAGACCACGGGAGAAGGATTTGACCTTACTTGAAGCTCATGAAAATGAATACCAAAAGAAACTGGTATAGCTATGTTAATATCACACAAAAGAGGTAAGAAAACATGAGTAAAGAAAGTCACTTAGTAAAAGAAAAATTCTAAATTTATATGCACCTAATAACATACCATCAAAATATATAATGAAAAAGTTGACAGTTCTACAAAAGAAATCTACAATCATAGCAGAAAACTTTAATACATGTCAGTAATACATATAAAATACAGTATGAATATAGAATATTTGAATAACATAGTTACAAACCTAATAAACAAAAAACACTGCTCCCAACGACTTCATAATTTCTCAAAAATGCACAGATCATTACCAGAAACTGAACATATAATAAAGGTCACCAAATGTCAGAAAAATGAAATATAACATTATGTTCTGCAAAATAATGTAAATAAACAAAATATCAGTCACAAAAAGATAATTAGAAATTGATTATAGTTTTAAACATTTAAAATCATGATAACCAATAGACCAAAGTAATCATAGTTGAAATTAGAAAAATTTTTATACAGAAAATAGTAAATATTAAAATCTTCAGAATATATCTAAAGAAGTATTTTGAGGATAATTTATGGCTTTACATGTTTCTATTAGAAAAAAATGTGTAAAAAGTAAAAATGTAAGTATTCATCTGAAGAAAATTCAGGAAAAAAGAAATCTAAAGAAAATAGAAGAAAGGAAATAATAAAATAAGAACAAGAGTTAATGAAATAATTAAAAAGAAAAAAACAATAGGATCATAACCAAAGCAAAATGTAGGTCTTTGGAAAAAACTAATGATAACCACTAATTCCAGAGTAGAAAAACAGGAAATAACCACAGACTCTATGTAAATTAAAATGTTTATAGGATATTATAAATAACACAAACATCTTTTTAAATTTAGACAAAATAATAAACGCTTACATATATATATATACTTACTGGCATAAGAAGAAAATTCTAGTTTTTTAAATTAAACAAATGAAATAAAACCTTCCCTTAAAAGATGAGATCTAAATAACTTTATTGGTAAGTTCTACAACTCCAATCTTATACAAAGCATTCCACAAAATGACAGAAGACAAAATGAATTAAAAAGAGTATTATATTGTGGGTTTACATTACCTTGATATCAAAATCTGATTCAAAAAAGCCATAAGGTAAATTATCATCCAATGTCAATTATAAAAAATAGATATAAATATACAAAGCAAAAATATTAGTTAACATAGACTAATAATAAGTAACAAGCATAATATAGCATGACCAATCTGTATTTATTCTACTCTGTAAGGTTGGTTTAGTATTACCAGTGTAAGTTCACATTTTAACAAAATAAAGGAGAAAAATAATGTAACCATTTAAATACATGAATAAAAATTATCAGATCAATTTCAACATTCATGTATGATTTTTTAATACCTGGGCAAAATAAAAATAGAAGAAAATGTTGTTGAATCTAACATTACAAAGTTGTCAAAACCACCACAAAAAATATATTTAATAGTTAATTAGAAGTAATTCACAATATAACAAGAAAAATAAAATGTATAAGAATTACAGAGGCTGAAAAAATAATATTTGCAGATAACATAATTCTATGTAAACAAATGAAAAAAAAATCTTCTGTAGATGGGTTATTAACATTAACGAAAAGTTAGCAAGACTGTTGGATACCACACCAAAATACAAAAATCAATTTTATATACCAGCCATAATTTTTAAAAACAGTTAAAATCATCTCAAAATATTGAGTACCTATGAATTTAACAAAATAAATGTAAGACCTCTCTACACACACAAAAATAGGAAACATTATTAAGAGAAACTAAAAAATATATAAATATATTGGGAGATATACAATGTTTATGGCCCAGAAGACTGAAATAACATAAATATAAATTATTTCAAAATTCATCTATTGATTCAACTCAATGCCAATTAAAATGCTTTTTTTTTTTTTTTTTGTACTCTAGGTTCATGTGCAGATCATGCAGGATAGTTGCATGGGTACATACATGGCAAGGTGGTTTGCTGCCTTCATCCCCCCCATCACCTATATCTGGTATTTCTCCCCTTGTTAACCCTCAACACCCTCCCCGTCCCTCCCCTAACCCCACCACCAACTGACCGCAGTGTGTGATGCTCCCCTCCTTGTGTCCACATGTTCTAATTGTTCAACACCCGTCTATGAGTGATAACATTCAGTGTTTTTCTGTTCTTCTGTCAGTTTGCTGAAAATGATGGTTTCCAGATTCATCCATGTCCCTATGAAGGACACAAACTCATCATTTTTTATGGCTGCAGAGTAGTCCATGGTGTGTACGTGCCACATTTTATCTAGTCTATCACTGATGGACATTTGGGTTGGTTCCAGGTCTTTGCTATTGTAAACAGTGCCACAATGAACATATATGTGCATGTGTCTTTATAACAGAACAATTTATAATTCTTTGGGTATATACCCAGTAATGGGATTGCTGGGTCAAATGGTATTTCTATTTCTAGATCCTTGAGGAATCGCCACACTATCTTCCACAATGCTTGCACTAATTTGCACTCCCACCAACAGTGTAAAAGTGTTCCTATTTCTCCACATTCTTTCCAGTATCTGTTGTCTCCAGATTTTTTAATGATCACCATTCTAACTGGTGTGAGATAGTATCTCAATGTGGTTTTGACTTGCATTTCTTTAATGACCAGTGATAATGAGCATTTTTTTCATATGTTTCTTGGCCCCATGGATGTCTTCTTTTGTAAAATGTCTGTTCACATCTTTTGCCCACTTTTGAATGGGTTTTTTTTTTTTTTCCTTGTAAATCTGTTTTAGTTCTCTGTAGATTCTGGATATTAGCCCTTTGTCAGATGGGTAGATTGCAAAAATTTTTTCCCATTCTGTTGGTTGCTGGTTCACTCTAATGATTGTTTCTTTTGCTGTACATAGCTCTAGAGATTAATTAGATCCCACTTGTCTATTTTGGCTTTTGTTGGCATTGCTTTTGGCGTTTCATCCACGAAGTCCTTGCCTATGCTTATGTCCTGAATGGTTTTGCCTAGATTTTCTTCTAGGGTTTTTATGGTGTTAGGTCATATCTTCAGATCTTTAATCCATCTGGAGTTAATTTTAGTGTAAGGTGTCAGGAAGGGGTCCAGTTTCTGCTTTCTGCACATTGCTAGCCAGGTTTCCCAACACCTTTTATTAAACAGGGAATCCTTTCCCCACTGCTTTTCTCAGGTTTGTCAAAGATCAGATGGTCGTAGATGTGTGGTGTTTCTTCTGAGGCCTCTATTCTTTTCCATTGGTCTATATCTCTGTTTTGGTACGAGTACCATGCTGTTTTGATTACTGTGGCCTTGTAGTGTAGTCT
Organism: Cebus imitator; assembly: GCF_001604975.1. Classification (NCBI taxonomy): domain Eukaryota; kingdom Metazoa; phylum Chordata; class Mammalia; order Primates; family Cebidae; genus Cebus; species Cebus imitator. The sequence continues at coordinate 8,034,126 of NW_016107346.1, read as the reverse complement.
GAAGTCAGGCAGCATGATGCCTCCAGCTTTGTTCCTTTTGCTTAGGATTGTTTAGGCTATGTGGGCTCTTTTGGTTCCATATGAAGTTTGAAGCGATTTTTTCCAGTTCTGTGAAGAAGGTCATTGGTAGCTTGATGGGGATAGCACTAAATCTATAAATTACTTTGGGCAGTATGGCCATTTTCATGATGTTGATTCTTGTCAACCATAAGCATGGAATTTTTTCCATCTGTTTTTGTCCTCTCTTATTTCCTTGAGCAGTGGTTTGTAGTTCTCCTTGAAGAGGTCCTTTACATCCTTTGATATTTGTACTCCTAGGTATTTTATTCTCTTTGTAGCAATTGTGAATGGGAGTTCACTTTTGATTTGGCTGTTTGTTATTGGTGTATAGAAATGCTTGTGATTTCTGCACATTGATTTTGTATCCTGAGACTTTGCTGATGTTGCTTATCAGTTTCAGGAGATTTTGGGATGAGAAGATGGGGTCTTCTAAATATACAATCATGTCATCTGCAAATATAGACAATTTGACTTCCTCTTTTCCTAATTGAATACACTTTCTTTTTCTTGCCTGATTGCTCTGGCTAGAGCTTCCAATATTATATTGAATAGGAGTAGTGAGATAGGGCATTCTTATCTTGTGCCAGATTTCAAAGGGAATGCTTCCAGTTTTTGCCCATTCAGTATGATATTGGCTGTGGGTTTGTTGTAAATAGCTTTTATTATTTTGTGATACGTACCACCGATACTAGTTTATTCAGGGTTTTTAGCATAAAGGGCTGTTGAATTTTGTCAAAGGCCTTCTCTGCATCTATTGAGATAATCACGTGGTTTTGTCTTTGGTCCTGTTTATGTGATGGATTATGTTTATTGACTTGCATATGTTGAACCAGCCTTGCATCCCCAGGAAGAAGCCTACTTGATCATGATGAATAAGCTTTTTGATTTGCTGTTGCATTCTGTTTGCCAGTATTTTATTGAAGATTTTTGTGTCAATGTTCATCACGGCCATTGGCCTGAAGTTTTCTTTTTTAGTTGTGTGTCTGTTCAGTGTTGGTATCAGGATGATGTTGGTCTCATAAAATGAGTTTGGGAAGATTCCCTCTTTTTGTATTGTTTGGAATAGTTTCAGAAGGAATGGTACCAGCTCCTCTTTGTATGTTTGGTAGAAATAGGCTATAAACCTGTCTGGACCTGGGCCTTTTTCAGTTGGTAGGCTATTAATTGCTGCCTCAACTTCAGCCTTTGTTATTGGTCTATTCAGGGATTCAACTTCTTCCTGGTTTAGTCTTGGGAGAGTTGTTAAAGAAAAAAAAGAAGAAGAAAGAAAGGAGCAAAAAAAACCACAGCAGTCTCCCCTTAACTGCAGTTTTGCTTTCTACAGTTTCAGTTACCTGCAGTCAACCACAGTCCAAAAGTATTAAATGAGAAATTCCAGAAATAAACAATTCACAAGTTTTAAATTGTGCACCATTCTGAGTAATATAATGAAATTTTGTGCCATCCACACTGTCCCGCCTGAGACATATATGAATCATCCCTTTGTCTAATACACATCATATACACTACCTGCTCATTAATCATTTAGTAGCCATCTTGGTTGTCAGATCAATTGTCATGGTATCACAATGCTTGTGTTCAATTATCCCTTATTTTACTTAAAAATTGCTCCAAAGCACAAGAGTAGTGATGTTGGCAACTGGGAGATGCCAAAGAGAGACAGTAAAGTGTTTCCTTACGTGAAAAGCAGAGTGAAAAGTGAAACATTTTTGACTTAATAAGGAAAAAAAATAAATCATATGCTGAGGCTGCCAAGATCTATAGTAAGAATGAATCTTCTGTCCATGAAACTGTGCAGACAGAAAAAGAAACGCAAGCTAGTTTTGCTGTCACACCCCAGACTTTATCATAGGCATATATATAACGGTAAAAATACAGCATATATAGGGCTTGTTACTGTTTGCAGCTTCAGGCATCCATTGGGGCTTTGGAACATATTCCCCACAAATCAGGGGGAACTACTGTAAGGGCTGAAAACTTCCCATATCTGGGGAAACATATGAACATTGAGGTATATGAAGCTCAAAGGTCTGTAATCAGGTTCAACCCAAAGAAGACTTCTCTAAGATGCATTATAATTAAACTGTCAAAAATCAAAGAGAGAATCTTTAGAACTGCAAGAAAAAACAGTTTCCTCATATATAAGGGAAACACCATAATGGTATCATCAAATTTCTCAAGAGTTATATTCCATGTCAGCAGACAGTGAAATGATATATTCAAGTTGCTGAAAGAAAAAGAAAAAGCAGTGTCAGCCAAGAATACTTTACCCAGCAAAGCTTGTCCTTCAGAAATAAGGGAGAAATAAAGACTTTCCCCAGATAAGCAAACTCTGAAATAGTTCATCACACTAAATGAGGCTTATGAGAAATGTTAAAGAGAATTCTTTGAACTAAAACAAAATGCTAATAACGTGAAAACACATCTAAAACTCACTGGCAAAAATAAGTATATAGATAAATTCAGAATACTCTAATACTGTAATGGTGGTACAAATCACTTATAATTTGAGTAAAAATTCTTTGGTTAAAATAACAAACTAGTGTGTGTGGAAAAAAAAATTATATATATATACATATATATATCTCTACAGCTACAATAATTTGTTGATGAATACACAATATAAAAATATGGAATTCCTGGCATCAAAAAATAAAAAGGAAATTTTCAAAAAAAATATAAAAAGGTTGGGCACAGTGGCTCATGTCTGTAATCCCAGCACTTTCGGAGGCTGAAGTGGGAGGATCCCCTGTGGCCAGAAGTTTGGGACCAGCCTGGGCTATATAATGAGACCCCATCTCTGCAAAAAAAAAAAAGTTTTTAAATTAGCCAAGCATGGTGGTGTACACCTCTGGTTACAGCTACTTGGGAGGCTGACGCAAGAAAATCACTTAAGCCCAGGAGGTCAAACCCAGGAGCACTGAATATGGTGCTGTATTCACACCAGTGTACTCCAGCCTGGGTGAGAAAGTGAGACCCTGTCTCAAAAAACCCCCACAAAAACATTAAAAGTGGAAGGGGAATAATAGTGTAGTGTTATGGATTGAAGTTAAGTTGTTACCAGCTTAAAATAGACTTTTGTTAAGTATAAGATATTATAAGAAGGCCTCATGGTAATCATAAAGCAAAAACCTACAGTAGATATACAAAAGATAAAGATAAAGGAATCAAAACCTACCACTATAGAAAATCCTAAAATCACAAAGGAAGGCAGCAAGAGAAAAAGAAAGGAAAAAAGGATATATACAAAACAGCCAGGAAACAATTAACAAATGGCAATAGTAAGTCCTTACCTGTCAATAATTACCATAGTGTAAATTCTCCAATCAAAAGACATAAAGTGACTGAATGGATAAAAACAAGACCCAAAAATATGCTGCCTACAAGAGACCCACTTCACCTGTAAGGTCACACAGACTGAAAGTGAAGGGATGAGAAAAGGTATTACATGCAAATGGAAACCAAAAGAGAGCAGGCTAGGCATATCTATATCCAATAAAACAGACTTTAAATAAAAAACTGTAAAATAAGACAAAAATCAATATATAATGATAAAGGAGTCAATTCATCAAGAGAATAATTGTAAACACACATATATCCAACACTGGAGTACCTAAGTAATATAAAGCAAATATTAATAGATATGAAAGGAGAGATAGACATCTATAAACAACAGGAAACTTCGATACCCCATTTTTAACAATGGACAGATTTAAGCAGAAAATCAATAAGAAGCACTGGATTTCAACTACACCACATAGACCTAATAAACATATACAGAATACTCCATCCAACAGCAGCAGAATACACATTCTAATCAAGTACATACAGAACATTCTCCTGGAGAGATCACAGCTAGACCACAAAACAAGTCTTAGCAAATTTAAGAATACTGAAATAATATCAGGCATCATTTCTGACCATAATGGTAAGAAACTAGAAATCAGTTAACATGAGAAAAACTAGAAATTAACAATGTGTGGGAATTAAACAACATGATCTGGAAAACTCAATGGGTCAAAGTAGAAATCAAAAAGAAAACTTAAAAAATATCCTGATACTAACAGAAATGGAAACACAACACAGTAAATTTATGGGATGTAGCAAAAGCAGCCCTAAGAGGGAAGTTTATACTAATAAACATCTATATTAAAAAAGGAAAAATACTTCAAATCACCTAACTTTACACCCCAAGGAACTTGTAAAGAAGGTCAAACTAAACCTAAAGTTAGTAAAAGGAAATAACAAAAATCAGAGCAAAAATAAATGCTCTGATAGGTAACACATTAGTGAAAAGCTAAAATCTTTTCCTCTAAGATCAGGAACAAGACAAGGATGTCCACTCTAATAATTTTTATTCAATATAGTACTGGAAGTCCTAGCAAGAGCACTTAGGCAAGAAAAAGAAATAAAAGGCATCCTAATATAAAAAAAAAAAAAAGAAGTAAAATTGTCTCTGCTGGCAGGTGATATGCTCTTATACACAGACAACTCTAAAAGCTACACCAAAATATTATACAACTAAGAAACAAATTCAATAAAGTTTCAAAATACAAAATCGACACACAGAAATCAGTCACATTTCTATATAATAACAGCAAACTAGATGAAAAAGAAATTAAGAAAAAATCCCATTTATAACAGAATAAAAAAGAACAAAATACCTAGGAATTTAACCTAAAAGGTAAAAGATCTGGACACTGAAAACTATATAAACTATTGATTAAAGAAACTGAAGACACAAATAAATAGAAAGGCATCCCATTCTTTAATGAGATGAATCAGTATTGTTAAAATGTACAAACCACCCAAAGCAATCTACAAATTCAGTGTAATTTCCATTAAAATTCCAATGGAATTTTTCACAGAAATAGAAAAAAAGCATTAATTCATATGGAACCTCAAAAGATCCCATATAGCAAAAACAATCTTGGGCAAAAAGAACAAGGCTACAGACATCACCCTTCCTGATTTCAAATTTTATTAACAAAGCTAAAATAATCAAAACAGCATAGTTTTGCACCAGCACTGCATTAGTGTTTCAATAGTTACATAGTCTCACCAACACTTGGTATGTGGTATCTTTTGAATTTTAGAAAAAATGCAGCTGGAAAAGCTGGAAGAAGACGAAGAAGAAGAAAGAAGAAGAAGAAATAATAATTAGATCCTTAACTTATACCATACACACAAAAGTCCATCCCAAATGGATTAACAAATTAAATGTAAGACCTAAAACTATAAAACACCAAAAACAAAACAGAAGGAAACTCCATGACACTGATCTTGGCAATATTTTTTTTGTATATGATACCAAAAGCACAGGCAATAAAAGCAAAAATAAACAAGGAGGCCTACATTAAACTAAAAGGTTTCTGCATAGCAATGGAAAGAGCAAATGAAAAGATGACCCACAAACGGAAGAAAATATTTGCAAAATGGATTTCTGATAAGAGGTTAATATAAAAAAGATATGAAGAATTTATACAATTTAATATGAATACAAATTACCTGATTAAAAAATGGGCAAAGGACCTGAATAGACATTTTTCCAAGGAAGACATTCAAACTGCTAACAGATATATGAAAAGATATTCAACATCACTAAACACCAGGGAAATGAAAATCAAAACCACAATGAGATATCACCACATACCTTTAAGGATAGCTATTATCAAAAAGACAAAAGAGAACAAATATTAACAAGGATGTGGCAAAAAGGAAACCTTTACACAATGTTAGCAGGTATGTAAATTCGTGCGGTCATTATGGAGAACGGTAAGGAAGTTCTTCAAAAAATTAAAAATAGAACTGCCATATGATCTAGCAACCCCACTTCTGGGTATATATGCAAAAGCAATAAAATCACTATCTCAAAGAGATATCTGCACTCTCATGTTCATTGCAGCATTATTCACAACTGGCAAGATATGGAAGCAACCTGTAACTGTCAATGGATAAATGAATAAATTGTGGTATATACACAATTGAATATTATTCAGTCATAAAAATAGAGGAAATATTGCCATCTGTGACGCATGGATGAACCTGGAGGAAGTGAAATAAGCTAGACATGGAAAGACAAATACTGCATGATATCCACTTATGTGTGGAATCTAAAAAGTCAGACTCACAGAAACATAGTAGAAGGGTGGTTACTACATGTCAGGGAAAATGCGGAGAAGTTGGCAAAAGAATACAAACTTGCAGTTACAAGAGAAATAAATTCTAGAGACCTGATGTACAGTTAATAATAATGTAATGTACACTTGAAATTTTCTGAGAGAGTAGATTTTATTTTGAATATTATCACACAAAAAAAGTAACTCTGTAAAGTGATGGATATAACAATTAGCTTACTTGTAGTAATCATTTCACTATATATACATATATCAAAATATAATGTTGTACATCTTGAATACATATAATTATTATTCATCAATTCTACCTTGACAAACTAAAAAAGAACTCTAAAAAAATTAAAAACAGAATTATCACATGATCCAGCTATCCCACTGCAGGGTATTTATCCAAAAGAATTGAAATCAGGACCTAGAGGAGAGATGTGCACTCCCATGTTCACTGTAGCATTATTCATAAGAGCCACGAGATGGAAACAAATGTCTATAAACACATGAAGATATAAAGAAAATGTTATATAAATACAATGAAATATTATTCATCCTCAAGAAAGGAAGAAATTCTGTCATATGCTACAACATGGATCAACATTCGCATTATGCTAAGTGAAATAGCACAACCAGAGAAGGACAAATACTACTCAATACTCCACTTACGTCTCTTAATAGTTAAATTCAGAAACAGAAAGTAAAATGGTAGATGCCAGGGGCAGACTAGAGGGGGAAATAGGGAATGCTGTTCAAAGGATACAGAGGTTCGGTTATGTAATATAAAAAACTCCAGAGATCTACTTTACAACACTGTTCTTACACTTAACAATACCAGTTTATACACTTAAAAATTTGTTAAGAGAGGCCAGGCCCAGTGGTTCACACCCATAATCTCAGCATTAACATAAGTGTGAACTACCATTTTTCTTTTTCCTTTAAGTTCCAGGGTACAAGTGCAGGATGTGCAGGTTTGTTACATGGGTAAACATGTGCCATGGCGGTTTGCCCCACAGATCAACCTATCACCTAGGTATTAAGCTATTATTATTTTTCAGTGTTCATAGATGCAATGAAATTAAACCTTACTGAATCTGTAGAACCTCTGTTTCTGACATCAACAGATACTAAAAGCAAAACCACTAACGTAGAGGTCTTCAAAAACTCATTCTCCCAAGCTTACCACTGTAGGCTGCTTCAACTGATATCTTCGGCTATCAAATAAGTACATAAGAAAGGCTAAGTATAGTACTAAGCATTCAATTAACAGATGTTCCACCACATGCTCCTATTTCTCTGTTATGGCCTTTCATTATATTCAAAATCACCCTTTTTCTAAGCAACTGCCAAACCTGTGCTTTGTGTTTTCTTATACTGTTCATATCCCAGAATAGAATTTAAAGTTATAAAGGTAAACAAAGTCAAATATATTCCATACCTAGAAGAGCTCTGTAAAAGCTACTTCAGTTAATAGTTGAAGTTTTTTGCAAATGTAAGGTAAGATTACTAAAAGTGTGATTCCTAGTTAAGTGTAGCATTGCCAGTCGGTGACTGACCTGAGGAAAATTGTTCACTGCACGTTGAGGTTCCTACAACTGCTTTTCAATAATCCTCTCAGAAACTGAACTTAACAAATAATTTTCGTTATAAAATACACTATAAGAAGCAGAGCTATAGTTATAATAAACTGTTGGTTGTTTAAAGGTAATTTAGTTTACCTCAAAGAGTTATTCTCTGCTTTTTGTCTGCCAAGTTCACTTTCAGTATCCATTGCCTTTCTGGCTAGTGATTTCATTTCTTTTTCCACAGTGCTTATGGTTTCCTTCATCAAAGTCATATTTGACATTTGCTCCATACGTTCATCATCAAGCTATACAAGTAGAATGACAAGGTTACTGACATCACTAAAAATGCCTTAGTAATCTTCCTAAAGGGACATATTCCCTCTGTACAAATTGGTTTATAGCAAGATTGACGTGATGAGATGATCAGGTTAGACCTGACTGCTGTAGAAGGTTTTATGGATAAGGTGTTGTGAAGTGGGACCAAGAAGAAGTCACTGCAAAGCTTTTCTATAAAGCTTATCACAGTATATCAGTCTATATTTTTCAGTCTGGTTCAGTTTTACTATAGTATACATATCCTATTTGCAAAAGGATTTTTTTGCCCAAAATTAATAAATTATGTAGGATTACATAATTGTACATATCATGCAGGATTATAAAAATAAAAAATGTTTTCTCTTGTCTAGTATTTTTTTTTTTTGAAAGGGAGTCTTGCTCTCTCACCCAGGCTGGAGTGCAGTGGCGCATTCTTGTCCCACTGCAACCTCCACCTCCCAGGTTCAAGCAATTCTCCTGTCTCAGCCTCCCAGGTAGCTGGGACTACAGGAACATGCCACTATGCCCGGCTACTTTTCATATTTTTAGTAAAGACAAGGTTTCACCTTATTAGCCTGGTTTCAAACTCTTGACTTTGGGTGATCCACCTGCCCCAGCTTTCCCTAAGTGCTGGGATTACAGGCATGAGCCACCACGTCCAGTCCCTGTCTAGTGCTTTTTATTCATTATAAATATAATGAATGATTCATTTATAAATATATTCTATTTGGCAATAGAAAGTTAAATTCCCTTAATTATGTTTATATAGTGACAATATCATCAACACATATTCATAGCATATAAAATCTTTAGGAAAAATGTGATGTTTCACATTTAAACTCAGTTTAAATATATTTTGCTTATAATTTTTACTTCATCATAATTTTCTCTATCTTATCCATTCTTTAGGTAGAAAAACCCATTTTCTTTCCATCTGACAATATTATCTTTAACAAAATATGGAGATGAGAAGGTTGCTAAGATCCCTGAAAATTAATTCCTAATGATTTTTTTAAGTACATACTTTGCAACCTAACAAAAACAAAAAAAAATTTACTCACATTTTTAGAAGGAAATAAGCAAGTAAAAAAGTGACAATTTACACCATAAAATACCTTAAGTATTTTAGGACTACAAACACTATCTTAGAGAAATAAAAAAACTTCTCTGAACACAGAAAAAGGGGAAAGGGGGAAGTCATTGAGTGTTTATAGCCAGAAGAGATTTTTTTTTTTTTTTACATTATGAACTGTACACTCCAGCTCCTCTATCCTTTGTTCCAGGTGAGCCTTCTCATTAAATGCTGTCTCTTGAGCAATCTGTTTAAAAAGCAAAAATAAAATGAATTCAATATCCCTGCATTTGTGTTTCACATATGTTCACATAAAATCCTTTCCAACCTTTAGCCTTTCCCTTAGACTATCTCGTTCTGTGGTCATTCTTCGTAAATCAGTGAAGGCTACATCTCTTTCAGTCTCCACTCGCCGAAGAATAGCATGTGCTGTTGTTGATTTAGGATTTTTACAGCTTTTCATCATTTCTCGTCGAAGTCGGGCAATTTCTTCCTGTGCCTATTATTGAAATCATAGAATTTGGTTTAACAAGCTTTAGAAAACATAAATATAGCTATCTTATATCTAGGCAGTAAAAAGGCAAACCTACCTCAACATGCATGCAGCAGGATAATGGTATGACTTTTATTTTAAAATGAGTTTATACAAATAAATGAAAATGGATTTATTTAAATAGAAGTTCATGTTACAATATCTTTGCCAAAAGTTTAAACTAAAATTAATTTGCAGGAAGTCATTGCAACAGAGAATGTTTTGTATACTCTATTTATTCATTTTGTGGTATAAATTTAAATTCAGCACAATTTAGGCAGACTACTGGTTTAATGAATATTATCATAGTGTTTCAGTCTTTCTAAATATAAATGTATATGCCATTTCTATGTCTTGATTACTTTTACTCTGACAGAAAGGCCCACCAATCCTTACTGATAACCCAACATACTCTTTGAACATCTGTTCAACCATCCTTGGGTCCCAAATCTATTCCACACCTGCAGATTATTTAATATCCTAGTTTGCTGCACACGTCTCCTTATCTTCCTTCCTCTTGATTTTGATCACTGTCTATTCAGATAGTCTCTAAGCCTCAGAGGAAAATATATTACTTTTCAATTTACATAGCTAAGCCTTCACCAGAAGCCCAAGCCTCATCTCCTAAAATGTCTTCTACGATCTCCCTGACTCAATTATAATTATTTCTTCTCATCTTGAATAGTACCCTCTTCACTGGCACTTTCTCCCCTGCCTTCTGTCATGTACAGGGCTCCCTTATCTTGAAAACCTGTCACTTGACCTGCTGACCCATTTACCATCCTATGCCTCTTCTTCCTTTGACACATTAAAAAAGTCCCATGGTAACTATTGCCAGTAGTTCTTTACCATCTACTCTATCATCCCAGAATAACCTGGCTCACACCCTCCCACCCTCTGTGGAATTTCAACTAAAGTCCTAACCAGATATAATGGCCTTTTTTCAGTTCCTGTTCTCCTTGAGATTTCAGTGGTATCTATTGCTATTTACAACATCCTTCTTCTTGAGATTCCTTCCTCCCTTATAACACTGTTCCTCCCTAGCTCTCTGTCATCTTTGTCTCTTTCAAAGGTTCCCTCTGCCTCTTGAATATTATATATTGACTTTTCTCCTCTTCTATGTACAGCTTTCTCATTCAGAGACTTCATTCACTCTGAATGCTCGAAACTCACCTCTAAGCAGATGACTTCCAAAGCTACCTATTTAACTCTTGCCTCTCTCTACTCCAGTCCCACATTTCTTACTGCCTGATGGCAATTATCACTTGAATGTGCTACCATCATCTTACTCTTTCTGTCTGAAAACAAACTCACATCTCCTCCTTCAAACCACCAATGACTCTCCTATTTCTTCTTTTATTATCACAATGCTGAGTCATTCAAGACAGAATTTTAGTCATTGCCATTCAATCCTCCTTCTTCCTAAAATCAAATCATGTCAAATCTTCCTTCACAGTGTCTTTTGCATCTGTCCCTGTATTTATTTCCATTGAAAGCACCCTTGCTTAGTTCCTTAATGCCTTATATGTACACTACTGTAACAGCCTTCTAAGGAGGAGTCCATGGTCTCACTCTCCTCCAATTCTCTCAAAGGAGAAATTGTTATATAAAAAGATAATATAGAAAGATTATGTGAGAAATAAAAAATTGTCACAAGGTTAAAATTGTAAAAATGCTACTTTGGTCATATTTTGCCTTCAAAAAAAAAAAAAAAAAGATTGCTGCTTATAAAGCAAAATATAAACTCCATATAAGGCCCACAGAACAGGCTCTACCATTTATCCAGAAGTCGGCAAACTATGTATAACTCACAGGCCATCTCTAACCTGCCTCCTGACTTCGTAGGTTTATAAGTGGAGAAATATTTTCACATTTTTAAATGGCTGGGGAAAATATCAAAAGAATATTTTATAACAAGTAAAAATAATGTGAAATTCAAATTTCAGTACCCATAAGGTTTTACTGTAATACAGTCAAAGTTATTCATTCATGTATTATCCAAAGCTGCTTTCACCCTACAACAATCGCACTGAATAGTCACAACAGAGACCACACGGCCAGCAAAGCTGAAGATATTTTTTGTCTGGATGTTACAGCAAAAGTATATTGATTCCTGCTCTAGTGCAATCTACCTTTCAAGTCTTAGCTCTCTCCTACTCCATTGACACATACCCTCTATTCTAGTCTTATACCAATTTATTTATCTGCTGATTTTCCTGCCTTTATCCTTTGCCTCATACCATTCCTTTAGTCTGGAATGTTCCTTTTAGCCCCTTTTAGGATAACAAAAACTTCATTGGTTTTTCAGGGCTCAAACATCATATCTTCTAACAAAGATTTCCTTGATCACCATATCTAAAAATGCCCGCTTCTTTTATTTCTTACAATATATTCTAGACCACTTTAGTAATAAAAATCAATAAATACAATATACTTTATCTTCCCAACTAGACTGTAAATTTATAGAAAAACATGATCAGCATCTTATCATTTTTCTATTCCTTAGAGTAGTAAGCCTAGAACCCTGTTATATAGTAGCTATAATTCGTTAAAAACTTGTGATACTTTTAAAAGAAGTTATATGGGTGATTTATATGATTTAATACTTGTTAGGTAAAGAAGCTATTTGATTAATAAAACCTATAAAATTTTAAGCTAGAAAGCAGAGATAAACTACACACTTATTTAATTCTCGAAAATTAAGTTCCCAAAGTGATAAGGTGGTGTGAGTTTTTGAACTCAACACACTCTATCATGTAATGCTTTCTCCATAACTTATTCCAAAAATAAGACTATTCTTATGCATGTGTGTGATCTTTTTTTGGTTATGGAGACAACAAATGTGTGTACTCACATACCTCCTGTGTTGGAAATGTATTACATTTCATTAAGAATATCTTAAAAACATATGTAATTCCCAAATGTTAGACTAATTTGATTGCCAGGTTTAAGCACTCTCATAGATCTCAAAGAAGAATTACATAGCTCTAGAATTCAATGTTATTACTTACATAATTTGTTTATTATAAGTTTACCTGTTCATAAAGAAGGAAGGTCTTGTCTCTCTCAGATGTAAGAACCTTGACATTACCCTGAATTTCTGCCAAATGGCGCTCATATTTTTCCAGCATGCATTTAAGTTCTTCACGATCTCTTGTTGTTGTCTTCAAAAGTTCTACATCACAGTTTGCACCCTACAATTATGTAAGGAATTTGAAATTCTTCTGTGATATATAGTACTGATAGAAAGGTGCTCATATAGAAAGGTGCACTGATAGAAAGGTGCACTGGTGGCAATGCACAATTTCTACTTAAGAAAACAAGACTATATAATGAAGGGAAATTATAAAAAATAAGCTTAAAAACCACATCTTTTTAAAACAGTTTCATTCCAAATTTGTCTGATTACCTCCCAAGCACTACTTATGCTGAGGATAAAGTAGTCTACTGTGCCATCAAAGAGATCTCTGTCCCTCAACCCCTTTGATATAGCAATTCACACCAAATCAAAATGAATTATTTCCAGATTAGGTAAAACAAAGAATAAAAGCTAGTGTCTGAGCAACAAACTCCAAAATATTTGTAAGTTTCTAAAACCTACCCGGGCAGTTGGTGACAGGCGTCTTGGACTTTTAGACCTACTTCTCATCATCTTTCTTAAATTTTGAGCTTCACTCTTATAGTAATCTCTGTCGGCTTCCAAAGTCTTGACAAAGGAATCAAGTCTAGAAGGAGATTTATTTTGTGCTTTTTCAGTCTCTAAAATTATCTTGCCAAGGAGGAAAAAATTAGGCCATTATTTCAAGATAAACTATAGCATCATTTTCTTTGTAAAATTGAAAACAAACAGGATCCTTAAAAACATTTAATTTGGTATTTTTAAAATAGAACATTAAAAGAATTATATATCCATAATTTTTAAAAAGCACTTAAGATATCTTTCTTTTCCAGCATTTCTGAATATGCTATATTTTAACTAAATGCACCCACCCTTAAATTTGCTCAATAATTTTGGACAAAAAAATGGTAAAGATATTTTAGAGAGGCCAGAAATGTCCACAGACCTAGCAAACATCCTATAACTGGAATGGATTTGCTTTAGAAAAACATATGCTATTATTAAAGCATCTGTTATAACATCAAAGTTTTGTCTAATATTGTTCGATGAATGAATAAATTAACTGAATGCTTGATATTCCATATTTGTAAGCATTCCTATGAATTTCCATTCACTTTAACATATTTAGAAACACTTCTTGGACAACATTTACTTAACAATACTTTATTGGGAGAAAATTATAGATATACTTACAGACAGAGAGTTTTAAATATTTTAAATAACATTAAAATGTTTAAACAGAGCACTTTCCATTTCACATTGTTAGATAAATAAAACATTATCTGGAATTATGTAACAAAATGTATAGCTTAAAAATATTTATTACTAAGGGGGATAAAAGTTAATGTGTAAACAAATATACTTTATATTTAAAGAATTATTCAGTCATCATTTTAAATCAATTAACAGATACGGACATTAATAAAGCCAACCAAAAGTTGTTTTCTGCCTCTAGGAAAAAAAAAGAATAGTGATTAAAGAAGCAAAAAGTCACTCTTACAGATGGGGGTTCCCCTGTGTCCCTAGCAGCTGGTGCAGATTTTAGAAAACAAACATATTTTGTTGCACACAAAAAGATACAATTTTTTATACTTTACTGATCAAATAAAAATAATTCCTCAAGATATATTTATGAAAAATGTACTTACAGATTTAAGTCTTTTTATTGTATCTTCCAATACTATAATATTATTTTGCTGGCAAATGAGTTCAATCTGAAGAAAAAGTAAAAAAAAAAAAGTATTTAAAGATGCTTAAACTAATTGGGGAAAGAACATTTAAAAAAAAAGAAACCATTCAAAATAAAAACATGAAGACAATGAATATTTTAAAGAAGAAATAACCTATCTCTTTTGTTTAGCTACCTTCAATGGTAAAAGATAAAATATGATTTACCCAGGATGAAATAATAGCAATTCCCTTAAATTACTCAAAGTTTTGTATAAAATGTTAATTGATAATGTTTTACCAAATTATTCCCCATAAACTGGAACAAAATATTAATACTAATTATAATTCTGAAAATAATAGGAAGCAATAAAAGAATGACTAGAATAAAATAAGTTGACCCAAATTATCCCATTCAGAAGATTGCTTCCTCTTCTGAACTCATTTAATAGCTTAGTTCAATTTAGGCCACAAAATACTTTTTGTATCAACTTATGACACTGAACATACAAAGTTTTATAGGATAGCTACCTATAGTCATATATTTAGCATATGACTACATTATATGTTCTATAGGACAATGATTAAGTTTTTATTCAAAGCAGTAAATTTCTTTGCCAATAGCATATTCACTTAATATATTTTGCAATTCATCAACCTTTCCCTCACTATTCTAAATTTCATCCTGATCTTGCCTACATTTTAAATTTGAATTTTCTGGAATTATTATACTTCATTTGTTCTTTAGACCAAAGCTCTCTTGCACAATTTTTCTGGCAGTCATATTTAAAGTTAATGAAATATTAAGGGGTGCTATTATTTGGAACATTTTTCTCATAAGTAAAATACTTAGGAATAGAATATAACTTATGTGCAGTTTGGATAACTTTATAGTTTTGAATAGACAATTTTCAATGTTTTAATATGTACTGCTAAGTAGACACTAAAAAGACATGGTTCTACTTTGAATGTGTTAAGATTTCCACATTAAGTATAAAAATTCACTGTGCAAAACAGAATATCTAGTATGACACATTCTTATACAAAATAAATTTATACACAGACAACCTACATATAAACATAACCAATAATACATAAACTGAAGATTATGTCTAGGTATAACAAGGTATCATTAGGATAGATGTTATTTTCTTCATTTACTTTTCTATAGGGACTAAAATTTTACATAATAAACATGTATTAATTTTACAAAGATAAAAAAAATGTTGATTCCACTCTGAAAAACAAAATAACTGGCCCAAATGAAAAACTGCTAACCCAGTGTTTTCATTTACTT
Organism: Cebus imitator; assembly: GCF_001604975.1. Lineage (NCBI taxonomy): Eukaryota > Metazoa > Chordata > Mammalia > Primates > Cebidae > Cebus > Cebus imitator. Next base: position 8,018,374 of record NW_016107346.1, on the reverse strand, counting down.
AACAATTAATAAATGCCTACTACATGCCTGGCATTGTGTTATGTGCTGGGTAAAGCAATGAATAAAACAGACAAAAATCTCTGCCCTCATGGAGTTTACATTCTAGCTAAAATAAATAAATAATAATAATAATAATGATAGTCTAAATATATGATAGTGATTGCACCCCTCAAACAATAATATAACAAGCACTCATGTTCTAGGCACTTGAGGTAAGTAAACAAAATAGACAAAGATTTCTGCCTTTGAGGAATCTTACATTCCAGCTAGAATAAACAATAATAAACCTAACAAATAAACTATACAGAATGCTAGAAAAAGAAGAGCAGAGTTAAGGATACTGGGAATATTTATGTAGGAACAGGTTGGTATTTTACATAGGGTGGTCAAGAAGTCCTCATTGAAAGGTGACCTTTGACCAAAAACTTCAGAGGAAAGGAAGTCAAACATGAAAATTTGGGAGACCACCACTGCAGGCAAAAGTTACAGCTATAACAAAGGTCCTATGGCAAAAGAATGTCTGGTAGGTTCTATGTATGGAGACTGGCATGGCTGGAACATAGTGAGGAAAGAAGAAAGGAACAGCAAAGTGCTACAGAGAAAATAAAGCAAGGGAGAAAGATACGGAGTGTGTGCAGAAAATGGGGGGGATGGGAGTGGGGGACAAAAAAAGACTTTACACAATGTCTTCCACACAGCAGGCTCTGAAATATTTTTTATTGAATCACATAAAAAAGTAACAATAATAAGGACTATCAGAGATTCAGTCCAATGATATAGCCCCTATGTCAATTAAAAATATAAATTGTATGAAGAAACTAATAATGGTAAAATTGTAATTCTGCTTCACATTTCAAAATATCACGTTCAATTATCTGGTAAACACCATAGTAATGCATGAATGACAACTCAAGATGAGAGAATAAACAGAGGCATATAGTTGAGGTTGTTTTAATGTATGTCCTTTAATGTATGTTTTAATGTATGTTGTTTTAATATTAGAAATTCTAATATTCCTTCCTTCAAAAGCTGGAGCTTAATTTCCCTCCCCTAGAGTGTGGATTACACTTATTGACTCACTTTTAAAGATGAGAAATTGCAGGAACTGACGAGATATAACTTTTGAGACTGGGTCATACTAAGCATTGCAGATCCTCCTTATTATCTCTTGGATTGTTGGCTGGGAGAGAGGGGAAGGTGGAGGGAGAACAAGCTTCCACAAAGAATACATGGAGCAACCCTAGAGAGAGGTCTACCTGGCAAGGAACAGGCCTGCTTCCAATAGCCAAAAACCATCTCACTGAGCCATCTCAGAAGTAAATCCTCCAGTAGCAGTCAAGCCATGCTGTGGCCATTATCTTTTTTGTTTTCTGAAACTGAGTCTCACTTTGTCACCCAGGCTGGAGTACAGTGGTGTGATCTCTGCTCACTGCAACCTCTGCCTCCCGGGATAAAGCAATTATCCTGCCTCAGCCTCCCAGATAGCTGGGATTACAGGTGCCCTCCACCATGCCTGGCTAATTTTTTGTATTTTTAGTAGAGACAGGGTTTCATCATATTGGCCAGGCTGGTCTTGAACTCCTGACCTGAAGTGATCTGCCCACCTCAGTCTTCCAAAGTACTGGAATTACAGGAGTAAGCTACCAGCCCTAGCCATTATCTTGATTACAATTTCCTGAGAAATAGTGAACCAGAACAACCCAGCTAGGCCACTCTTGAATTCCCAACCCAAGAGCCTGTGAGATATCAATATTTGTTGTTTGAAGCCATTAAGGTTTTGAAGTAATTTATTACATAGCAACAGCCAATAGTTAATAATGAAAACATTTTAATGAAGTAAATGATGGAAGTTACTGTTGACCTTTAAAAATAAGACTAAAAGTAAATAACTCCCAGTGAATACATTTAATACTATCTTAATTCCAGACAAACTAACAGTACCTTTAGCCTCAGACTCTACCTCTGCATATCTAGAGTATAATCTCAAACACTAAAAATCCATTCTTTTCTCCGCAACCAAATTAGAAATCACATTTCAAGTGCTACCCCACAAATAGGCAAGGAATCTCTCCCCCATAAATATAAACCTAAAATGCATTCTTAGGATGATGACAACACTCATTGGAGTTCATATCCCCAGTGTTGGTTATGCATCTTTCTATTCTATTCCCTATTCTACTCTGGGACATTCACTGAGGAAATCACTGGTGATTTCCTCATTTCAGGGCATTCTACCATCCTAAAGGCCTTATTTCCATTTTGTTCTCTCTTTATTGTTTCCCATGTTTTCCCTGTGTCAGCAATGGTATCTCCACTCCAAGACTGCTGCTTACTGCTTTTTTACCCAATAGCTTTCCAATCCTCAAAAACACCCAACATTCCAAATTATTTATGGATATCTATTTCTAAATACTCTGCTAAGCTGGGAAAAATTCCATCTGTAAATTTAATACAGTTTTAGGTAAATCCTAGCTCTTATATTTTAGATGTTTTCCATTCCCCAAATTCTCCCTTTTGATAGAAGAGAATTCACCCTGACATAGTACTTACTCTCTCTAGAAGATAAACCCTAACAACCTTTAAAAGTGATGACTTCTAAACAAGGCTTGGTTTCCCTCAGTCTGGAAAGGAATGCAGGTAATTTTTAATTTGAAGACAAAAACAAGGAAGACATAAAATTCTTCAATTTTGATAATTTTTTTTTTTTTGAGAGAGTCTCACTCTTTAACCCAGGCTGGAGTGTGACACGATCTTGGCTCACTGCAACCTCTGCCTCTTTATTCTTGTGTCTCAGCCTCCCAAGTAGTTGGCTTACAGGTGTATGACACTACGCCCGGCTATTTTTTTGTATTTTAGTAGAGATTGGGTTTTGTCATGTTCACTAGGCTGGTCTTGAACTCCTGACCTCAAGCGATTCACCTGCCTGGGCCTGCCAAAGTGCTGGGATTATAGGCATAAGCCATCATGCCTTGCCCAATTTTGATAATTTTTATAATTAAGACAGATTGAGCTCAGTTTATGATTAAAATGCAAATGAAGGATAATTATTCTTAAAAAAAAAAAATACATTCTACCTGAAGTAGCACTAAAAAAATAAGTTAAAAAAACTTTTAAATAAGTTAACAATACAAAGGTGTATTGAAAAATGTTTAAAATATTCAAGCTACTTTTCAATATCCTTCAAATACTTTAATAGCATCCATTTGAAGATAAATAATTCAAAAGTTAAAACCAAACCATTCTTATCTAGCATTTCAGTTAGTTCTAAGGACCTGTTTCAGACAACATAGTTAGAGAAGACTGTATCCTTAAAGTAATAAACTCATGTATTTAAGTACTGCATTACTATGGCCAGGCATGGTGGCTCACGCCTGTAATCTCAGCACTCTGGGAGGCCAAGACCAGCTGATCACTTCAGGTCAGGAGTCCAAGGCCTGCCTGGACAACATGGTGAAACCCTGTCTCTACTAAAAATATGAAAATTAGCTGGGCATGGTGGCGGGTGCCTGTAATACCAGCTACTCATGAGACTGAGGCAGGAAATCACTTCAGGAGGTAGAGGTTGCAGTGAGCTGAGATCGTGCCACTGCACTCCAGCCTGGGTAACAGAGGGAAACTCTGTCTCAACAACAACAAAAAAAGTTGCATTATTTGACTTTCCACTGATTTGAATTTATCCTTTAAGAGTCTAAATGAGAGGTTACTGAATAAAAATACATACACTCCTAGAGTTCATCAATTGGACTCAAATTTCAAATTACTCTAACAATGCCTTCAGTAACATTCTCATTCTGATCATTTATTGCATCGTTTTATTACATGTTACAGGAATCTTGTTACATTAAAAGAATATTAAAGAAATAACATGTAGGCTGTGCAAGGTGGCTCACACCTGTAATCCCAGCACTTTGGAGGCCAAGGCAGGTAGATCACAAGGTCAAGAGATGGAGACCATCCTGGCCAACATGATAAAACCCTGTCTCTACTAAAAATACAAAAAATAGGACTTCCGTCAAGATGGCTGAATAAGAACAGCTCCAGAGCACAGTTCCCAGTGAGAGCGATATAGAAGGCAAGTGATTTCCACATTTCCAACTGAGATACCAGGTTCATCTCAATGGGACTGGTTGGACAGTGGGTGTAGCCCAAGGAGGGCAAACCGAGGCAAGGTGGGGCGCTGCCTCACCCGGGAAGTGCAGCAGGCTGGAGGGCCCTCCCTCCTACCCAATGGAGGCCATCAGGGACATTTCTGGTCACTCCAGAGCTCTGGTTCAGATGCTGTACTTCTCCCGCACCTTTGCAGTCCACAGACCAGGAGATCCCCACATACCAACAGGCACCGTGGGTTTCCAGGGCAAATCTGGGCGGCCAATTCAGCCAGTGCTGTGAGTTCCCAGCACAAATCTGAGCAGCAGTTTTGACTGGCACCTAGAGTGCCTGCAAGACAAAATTGCCCATACCTCTAAGAGAAAGTGGGCTGAAGGCGGGGTGCCAGGAGATGTGGTCCCGTGGGTCCCACCCCCACGGAGACCAGCAAACTGAAACCCACTGGCTTGAAATTTTCGCAGCCAGCATAGCAGTTTGAGCTGGACCCTGGACGGTATAGCTCAGTGTGGGGAGGGGTGTCTGCCATTACTGAGGCAGCTCTAACCTTACCTGTGTAAACAAAAGCACAAAGAAGTTTACACAGCAGCTGAGGGGAGCCCACAGCAACTCAACAACACCTCTGCAGGCAGACTGTGACTAGACTCCGTCCTTGCTGGAGAGGGAATCTCTGAAAAAGGCAGCAGCCCATCAGGGACTTAAAAATAAAGCCACAGCTTCCTGGAACAGAGCACCTGGGAAAAGGAGTCGTTTTGAGTTCTGCTGCAACACACTTAAACTTCCCTGCCCAGTAGCTCTGAAGGGAGAAACGGAGCTCCCAGCACAACACTTGAGCTCTAACAAGGGACAGACTGCCTCCTCAAGAGGCTCCCTGATGTCTGTATATCCAAAGAGTCACCCCATACAGGAGAGCTCTGGCTGAAACCTGGCAGGTAACTCTTCTGGGATGAAGCTACCACAGGAAGGAAAAGGCAGCAATCCTTGCTGTTCTGCAGCCCCCGCAGGTGATTCCCAGGCAAGCAGGGTCTGGAGTGGAACTCCAGCAGTCCTGCAGCAGAGAGGCCTGTTAGAAAAAAAAAAAAAAAAAAAAAAAAAAGAAAGAAAGAAATAGTCTCAACATCAACAAAAACGAAGTCCACTCAGAGACCCCATCCAAAAATCATCAACTTCAAAGATCAAAGGTCGATAAATCCACGAAGACGGAAAGAAACCAGCACAATAAGGATGAAAACACCAAAAATCAGACTGTCTCTCCTCCTTCCAAGGGATCACAACTCCTCACCAGCAAGGGAACAAAACTGGATGGCCAATGAGTTTGACAAATTGACAGAAGCAGGCTTCAGAAGGTGGGTAATAACAAACTTCTCTGAGCTAAAGGAACATGTTCTAACCCAATACCAAGAAATCTAAGAACCTTGAAAAAAGGTTAAATGAAATGCTAACTAGAATAACCAGCTTAGAGAGCAACATAAATGAATGATGAAGCTGAAAAAAGCAGCACAAGAACTTTGTGAGGCATACACAAGTTTCAATAGCCAAATCAGTCAAGC